>NC_084630.1:15620430-15700430 GCF_033978795.1 Nerophis ophidion | reverse complement strand
TATATAAATAGCTAGAATTCACTGAAAGTAAAGTATTTCTTATATACATATATACCTATGAAATACTTGAATTCTTATGTATATATGTAATACTTGACTTGGTGAATCTAGCTGTAAATATACTCCTCCCCTCTTAACCACGCCACACCCCTCCACCCACCACCTCCCGAAATCGGACGTCTCAAGTTTGGCAAGTATGCTAGTACAGGGGTCGGCAACCCGCGGCTCTGGAGCCGTCTTCAGCAATGCCCCAGTGGCTCCCTGGAGCTTTTTCAAAAATATAAGAAAAATAACAAAAGATGAGGGGAAAAAAACAAATTTTTTGTTTTAATATGGTTTCTGTAGGCGGACAAACTTGACACAAACCTCCCTAATTGTTATAAAGCACACTTTTTATCTTAAACATGCTTCACTGAATCGAGTATTTGGCGAGAGCCGTTTTGTCCTACTAATTTTGGCAGTCCTTGAACTCACCATAGTTTGTTTACATGTATAACTTAAGCCGACTTTCCAAGACGTGTTTTTATGCCACTTCTTTTTCTGTCTCATTTTGTCCACCAAACTTTTAACATTGTGCTTGAATGCACAAAGGTGAGTTTTGTTGATGTTATTGACTTGTGTGGAGTGCTCATCAGACATATTTGGTCACTGCGTAAATCGATGCTAACATGCTATTTAGGCTAGATGTGTGTACATATTGCATCATTATGCCTCATATGTAGGTATATTGGAGCTCTTTTAGTTTCCTTTAAGTCCTCATAATTCAATTTATATCTCATGATACACTATCTGTATGTAATATGGCTTTTAATTTTTTGCGGCTCCAGACAGATTTGGTTTTTGGGCCAATATGGCTCTTTCAACATTGTGGGTAGCTGATGCCAAAACCCCAATTATTTTTAACACAGTAACTACCGTCTACCCCAGACCTGGGCAAATTAAGGCCCGGGGGCCACATACAACCCGTTAAGCTTTTCAATCTGGCCTGCCGGACATTCCCAACTCATTTTTTAGATGTTTATGATGTATGCCCACATACATGTATGCGGTCCTCTCCAAGGTTTCCTCATAGTAACTGTCACCGACGTCCCACTGGGGTGAGTTTTTCCTTGCCCTTATGTGGGCTCTATACCGCAGATGTCGTTGTGGCTTGTGCAGCCCTTTGAGAAACTTGTGATTTAGGGCTATATAAATAAACGATTGATTGATTGTCAACACTAAATTGGCCCTAGTGTGTGAAAGTGAGTGTGATTGTTGTCTATCTGTGTTGGCCCTGTGATGAGGTAGCGACTTGTCCAGGGTGAACCCCGCCTTCCGCCCAATTGTAGCTGAGATAGGCACCAGCGTCCCCGCAACCCCAAAGGGAATAAGCGGTAGAACATGGATGGATGGATGATTGATTGATTGAAGTGTAGCTGCCAATATGATGTGCAGGGGTGTTTTCTAAAGACTGTGAGTCTTCAACTATACTAAGTCTTTCAATACTTGGAATCTGAATGATATACTAGTTACTATGGTTATCTAATTAGTTACTATGGTCATCCAATTAGTTACTATGGCCATGCACTATGGTAATGTAAGTCACAGCAGTTCAGATGAGGTACCAAGCAGTGTGGGTGGGGAGCGTTTCCACAGAGTGTTTTCAGAACCTGAAACGTAGGTGTCAGGGACAGATGTAGAAGGAGATTTTTACAACAAAGTTCTAAAGCTTAGTTATGTATCAGATATATTAGATTGTAGGTGTTTTTTTTTTTTTTTTACCCTTCGCCTTTGTATTTCACTGTTGCTTTTTTGTTGCGTTTCGCTTGATTGTAAAATATGTGGATGGAGAGGGGGTGTGACGTTCATATGTTGTCAATATTCAGTGTTTTATCCTTCATAGTTGATATTGTAAATCCCAAATTCTTTATTTTCATGTACAAACCCCGTTTCCATATGAGTTGGGAAATTGTGTTAGATGTAAATATAAACTGAATACAATGATTTGCAAATCATTTTCAACCCATATTCAGTTGAATACGCTACAAAGACAAGATATTTGATGTTCAAACTCATAAACATTATTATTTTTATTTTTTTTGCAAATAATTAACTTAGAATTTCATGGCTGCAACACGTGCCAAAGTAGTTGGGAAAGGGCATGTTCACCACTGTGTTACATCACCTTTTCTTTTAACAACACTCAATAAACGTTTGGGAGCTGAGGAAACTAATTGTTGAAGCTTTGAAAGTGGAATTCTTTCCCATTCTTGTTTTATGTAGAGCTTCAGTCGTTCAACAGTCCGCTGTCATATTTTACGCTTCATAATGCGCCGCACATTTTCGATGGGAGACAGGTCTGGACTGCAGGCGGGCCAGGAAAGTACCCGCACTCTTTTACTACGAAGCCATGCTGTTGTAACACTTGGCTTGGCATTGTCTTGCTGAAATAAGCAGGGGGGTCCATGATAATGTTGCTTGGATGACAACATATGTTGCTCCAAAACCTGTATGGACCATTCAGCATTAAGGGTGCCTTCACAGATGTGTAAGTTACCCATGCCTTGGGCACTAATACACCCCCATACCATCACAGATGCTGGCTTTTGAACTTCGCGCCTATAACAATCCGAACGGTTATTTTCCACTTTGTTCCGAAGGACACCACGTCCACAGTTTCCAAATATAATTGGTAATGTGGACTTGTCAGACCACAGAACACTTTTCCACTTTGCATCAGTCCATCTTAGATGAGCTCGGGCCCAGCGAAGCGGGCGGCGTTTCTGGTTGCTGTTGATAAATGGGTTTGGCTTTGCATAGAGTTTTAACTTGCACTTACAGATGTAGCGACCAACTGTAGTTACTGACAGTGGTTTTATGAAGTGTTCCTGAGCCCATGTGGTGATATCCTTTACACACTGTCGGTTTTTGATGCAGTACCGCCTGAGGGTTTAAAGGTCTGTAATATCATCGCTTACGTGCAGTGATTTCTCCAGATTTCTGAACCTTTTGATGATTTTACGGATCGTAGATGGTAAAATCCCTAAACTCCTTGCAATAGCTCGTTGAGAAATGTTGTTCTAAAACTGTTTGACAATTTGCTTACAAATTAGTGACCCTCGCCCCATCCTTGTTTGTTAATTACTGAGCATTTCATGGAAGCTGCTTTTATACCCAATCATGGCACCCACCTGTTCCCAATTAGCCTGCACACCTGTTGGATGTTCCAAATAAGTGTTTGATGAGCATTCCTCAACTTTATCAGTATTTATTGCCACCTTTCCCAACTTCTTTGTCACATGTTGCTGGCATCAAATTCTAAAGTTAATGATTATTTGAAAAAAAAAAAAGTTTATTAGTTTGAACATCAAATATGTTGTCTTTGTAGCATATTCAATTGAATATGGGTTAAAAATGATTTGCAAATCATTGTATTCCGTTTATATTTACATATAACACAATTTACCAACTCATACTGTTTGTACATTCTCAGTGTCTCTTTCAGTAGAAAATTTAAAATTTAAAGTTTTTAGCATTCAGTAAGACATTATTGTGAGGTTTTGTATTACTGTTCCTAAATCTAAATATACAGGCCCCCAGACACATATTTTTTTTCTCTAAATTTGGCCCCCGAGCCAAAATAATTGCCCAGGCCTGGTCTACCCAAGACCTTCTCTGCTGGCCTAACATAACCAGAAATCCACCCATCTATTTTCTACCGCTTGTCCCTTTTGGGGTCGCGGGGGGGTGCTGAAGCCTATCTCAGCTGCATTTGGGCGGAAGGCGGGGTATACCCTGGACAAGTCGCCACCTCATCGCAGGGCCAACACATATAGAAAGAAAACATTCACACTCACATTAACACACTAGGGCCAATTTAGAGTTGCCAATCAACCTATCCCCATATAGACATAAGTTTTTTTTATAAACCTGGGAAAGAAGAATTTTAGTTAAGGACATTGCTTAAGTAGATGGTAATAATTGAAGTAAGTAAATAATCAAAAACATGACCGAGCTTGTTGCCTATTTGGCAAAGCAATTTGAGTGTAGAACTGCGAGCCTGCACCATACTGTGAAGTGAATAGTATTTATATAGCGCTTTTTCTCTAGTGACTCAAAGCGCTTTACATAGTGAAACCCAATATTTAATTTTTACGTTTTAAACCAGTGTGGGCGTCACTGGGAGCAGGTGGGTAACTGATTTTTATTGGTTTTAACTAGGGCTGTGAATCTTTGGGTGTCCCACGATTCGAATCAATATCGATTCTTGGGGTCACGATTCGTAAATATATCGATTTTTTTTCGATTCGATTCTCGATTCAAAAACGATATTTTTCCAATTCAAAACGATTCTGTATTCATTCAATACATATGATTTCAGCAGATAACTCCAGTCTTCTGACATGCTAGCAGAGTAGTAGATTTAAAAAAAAAAAAAGCTTTTATAATTGTAAAGGACAATGTTTTATCAACTGATTGCAACAATGTAAATGTATTTTAATCATTAAACGAACCAAAAATATGACTTATTTTATCTTAGTGAAAACATTGGACACAGTGTGTTGTCAAGCTTATGAGATGCGATGCAAGTGTAAGCCACTGTGACAATATTGTTCTTTTTTTTATTTTTATAAATGTCTAATCATAATGTCAATGAGGGATTTTTAATCGCTGATATGCTGAAATTATAATTAATATTGATACTGTTGTTGATGATATTAATTTTGGTTTCACTACTTTTGGTTTGTTCTGTGTCGTGTTTGTGTCTCCTCTCAATTGCTCTGTTTATTATAGTTCTGAGTGTTGCTGGGTCAGGTTTGGTTTTGGAATTGGATTGCATTGTTATGGTATTGCTGTGTAGTGGTTTGTTGGATTGATTAAAAAAAAAAAATCGATTTTTTTAAAAATGAGAATTGATTCTGAATCGCACAACGTAAACGATTTTTCCCCACACCCCTAGTTTTAACCCTTCAGAAATTGTGATAATGTTCCCTTTTAAAAGCCACAAAATCAAACGGGTCCCTCAGACCCACAAATACTGGCTGAGTAACAACAATATGAACGTTGCACAAGAGTTCAGGAGTTTTGGCAGTAATTTCACTCCATAAAATACTTTGTGCAACCCAGCCTAACCCTGACTCTAACTCCAGCGGCTCCTAACTAAATTGAGTTTGAGACCCCTGATCTAATTGCTGCAGATTGTATGTAATTGTATTGTTTTTGCAAATGAGCTACTGAACCAGTGCCAGGACCACATATATGTTTAATATTGAACTCTGGTATATTTTAATGGCTGCAGTATAACCGCCCCTGAGATTGAATGCACATTTCTATCACATGTAAAGGGTTAATGAGACACACTACTTCTTCTCTCACGTGCACGCAGGCAGTCATTAGCCCCAGGAAAGCGAAAGAAAGAATTGTCTTGTCTTTTCTTGTGCTTTTACCTCTGACACTGCTTAATCTTCTATTTTTATAACTTCATTTCCATCTCCTGATGGGGCAATTTTGAGCCGTGACTGAAGAAATTGTGTTCTTCCGTGAAATAGTAGTGTTTTTTTCCCCTTTTTCCTTCTCTTACAAAAAAACCCATATTTGAATAAAAGTACTTCCTGTGCATGGTAGAACTGTCAATTTCTGAGCTGAAGTCATAAGTGGGTGTACAGTGCATCCATCAAATATTCACAGCGCTTCACTTTTTCCACACTTTATGTTACAGCCTCATTCCGAAATGGAATAAATTCATATTTGTCCTCAAAATTCTATGGAAAATACCCAATAATTAAAAAAAAATATATCTTTTTTATTTTAAAGCACATTTATAAAAAAAAATAAATACATAAATTACATTAGTATTCACATTACAGCCTACAGAAAGTATACTCTCAAGTAGTTTTTGATACAATGCCACAAGTTTGGCACATCTATTTTAGGACTGTTTCGTCCATTCCTCTTTGCCGCACCTCTCAAGCGCTATCAGATTAAATGGAAAGTGTTGGTTTTCATCTAGTATGTCACTGTACATTGCTGCATTCGTCTTTCCCTCTCTCCTGACTAATCTTCCAGTTCCTGCCACTGAAGAACAACCCCATAGCATGATGCTGCCACCACCATGTCTCACTGTAGAAATGGCCTGTTTTCCCCCAAACATGACATTTGGCATTCACGCCAACGAATTAAATATTTGTCACATCGGACCAGAAAATTTTTGTTTCTCTTGATCTGGGAGTCTTTTAGGTGTGTTTTGGCAAACTCTTTACTAAGAAATGGCTTCCGTCTGTCCACTATTCCATACAGGCCTGATTGGTAGATTGCTACAGAGATGGTTGTACTTCTGGAAGGTTCTCCTCTCTCCACAGAGGAATGCTGTAGCTCTGACAGAGTGACCATCGGGTTCTTGGTCAGCTGCCGGACTAGACTAAGGTGAATGCAGCAATGTAGCAATCAACGCTTCCCATCCAACCTGATGGAGCTTGAGAGGTGCTGCGAAGAGGAATGGGCGAAACTGGGAAAAGATAGGTGAGCAAAGTTTGTGAGATCAGTATTCAAAAATATTTGAGGCTGTAATTTCTGCTGAAAGGGCATCACCAATATATTGAGAAAAGGTTGTGAATACTTATGGTTGCCCTCCAGTGGGTTCTTCGGACCACCAGGCATTGACAGGAGAGTCCAGTTTGGATTCACAATGACGTTTATTTGTCCAACTATAGTCTTCTTGTGGTTTTTCAGCAATTGTCTTTGTCTCTCGTTCTTGCTCCGACTCTCCTTCTTTCTTTCTTTCTTTCTTTCTTTTTTATTTCTTAGTTTCTTCAGCTCTAAATCCCACTCCAACAACTCTCTCCTTCCGGCTGCTGCCTTTTAACAGAGCGACAGGTAGTTAGATAACCAGGCCCAGGTGGGCCAGCTACGCACCTGTCGCTGATTTCGAAGCTGGTACTGGCACACCCTGTGTTGCTGCAGGCCCGCGGGCCACACCCCCACAATGAAATTTTTAGTTGTTCTTTAAATATTTTCTTTTAAAAATGGTGTACGCCCAAATCCAGTAAACAGTGAACGGTACTTTTCAGAGGTGGTATAGTACTGAATATGATTCATTAGTATCGCGGTACAATACTAATACCGGTATACCGTACAACCCTAGTTCGGAGTGAGTCAGAATACCATCCATCCATCCATTTCCTACCGCTTATTCCCTTTCGGGGTCACGGGGGGTGCTGGCGCCTATCTCAGCTACAATCGGGCGGAAGGCGGGGTACACCCTGGACAAGTCGCCACCTCATCACAGGGCCAACACAGATAGACAACATTCACACTCACATTCACACACTAGGGACCATTTAATGTTGCCAATCAACCTATCCCCAGGTGCATGTCTTTGGAAGTGGGAGGAAGCCGGAGCACCAGGAGGGAACCCACGCATTCACGGGGAGAACATGCAAACTCCACACAGAAAGATCCCGAGCCTGGATTTGAACCCAGGACTGCAGGACCTTCGTATTGTGAGGCAGACGCACTAACCCCTCTGCCACCGTGAAGCCCTAGAGTCAGAATACCTCCAAGGTAAATATAAATTGTGAAACTTGCAACAAAATGTGTTCATAAAGTAGCCTGCTCACAGGCAAATGACAGTTTAATGTGTAAATGTTGACCTTTATTGAGTTTGAGATATTATAAATTTAAAAAATGCAAGCATATCAAAAAGGGCATGAAATAATTTTTGACTTTTGTTTGATTACTCAATTTATCATTACAACCTAGGAGATGCCTTGCTGTCGTAGCCACGTTAAACAGAGTCAGCCCATTCCTCCACCAACTCCACCGTCCCTGGTGCTGGTCTAACATTGAATTATTAGGTGTGCAAACTATCATGAACAAGGCACTAAATCCATTGGTAAAAAAAAGTGAGATGTGTGTTCTTGCCATGATATTTTACATAATTGAAATCAAATGTTTGCGAGCCCGAATGGCCACCTCTGTGTGTGGCCTAAGTATCCACAGCCTTTAGAAATGACCATATGTGAAACAAGAAGTTGGCATGAAGCACGGCACATTTCCACGCTCAGTTCACTCTTGTTTCTAGGGAAAAAGGTACGCCTAACACAGAAGGCCGCAGAACTCTGGATATCTTCTTTGACGTCTGGTAAAAAACGTTGGATAAAATGGCACGATAGGAAGTCAGCAAACAAAGGCTCCTAATTTAGTCAGCTGACATATGCAGTAACATATTGTGTCATTTATCATGCTATTATTTTGTCAACATTATTAAGGACAAGTGGTAGAAAATGAATTATTAATCTACTTGTTCATTTACTATTAGTATTTGCTTACTTTCTCTTTTAACATGTTCTATCTACACTTCTGTTAAAATGTAATAATCATTTTTTCTTCTGTTTGGATGCTTTACATAAGTTTTGGATGATGCCAAACATTTGGGTATCAATCCGATACCAAGGATCATAAATTGGTCATATTCAAAGTCCTCATGTATCCAGGGATGTATTTACTGAGTTTATAAACATAATATAAATAATAAAAAATTAAAAAACTAAAGAACATGTTGTGATGCCAAAAAACATCGACGTGATCATAGTAGTATCGACAAGATACGCTCCTGTACTTGGTATCATTACAGTGGATGTCAGGTGTAGATCTACCAATGGCGTTTTTTTACAAACCCCGTTTCCATATGAGTTGGGAAATTGTGTTATATGTAAATATAAAGGGAATACAATTAATTGCAAATCCTTTTCAACCCATATTCAGTTTAATGCACTACAAAGACAAGATATTTGATGTTCAAACTCATAAACTTTATTTTTTTTTGCAAATAATAATGAACTTAGAATTTCATGGCTGCAACACATGCCAAAGTAGTTGGGAAAGGGCATGTTCACCACTGTGTTAGATCACCTTTTCTTTTAACAACACGTTTGGGAACTGAGGAAACTTAATTGTTGAAGCTTTGAAAGTGTAATTCTTTCCCATTCTTGTTTTATGTAGAGCTTCAGTCGTTCAACAGTCCGGGGTGATAACCTGTACACACTGATGTTTGCTTTTGATGCAGTACCGCCTGAGGGATCAACGGTCCGTAATATCATTGCTTACGTCCAGTGATTTCTCCAGAGTCTCTGAACCTTTTGATGAATTTACGGACCGTAGATGGTGAAATCCCTAAATTCCTTGCAATAGCTCGTTGAGAAATGTTGTTCTAAAACTGTTCGATAATTTGCTTACAAATTGGTGACCCATTCATGGCACCCACCTGTTCCCAATTAGCCTGCACACATGTGGGATGTTCCAAATAAGTGTTTGATGAGAATTTCTCAACTTTATCAGTATTTATATCCACCTTTCCCAACTTCTTTAGTCATGTGTTGCTGGCATCAAATTCTAAAGTTAATGATTATTTGCAAAAAAAAAAATGTTTATGAGATTGAACATCAAATATGTTGTCTTTGTAGCATATTCAACTGAATATGGGTTAAAAATTATTTGCAAATCATTGTATTCGAAGACCTTTATGAAGAAGAAGAAAAAGCATGCACCCAGATTTCCCTCGCTCGGACGCGGGTCACCGGGGCCCCCCTCTGGAGCCAGGCCCGTAGGTGGGGCACGATGGCGAGCGCCTGGTGGCCGGGCCTGTTCCCATGGGGCCCGGCCGGGCACAGCCCGAAGAGGCAACATGGGTCACCCCTCCAATGGGCTCACCACCCATAGCAGGGGCCATAGAGGTCGGGTGCAATGTGAGCTGGGCGGCAGCCGAAGGCAGGGCACTTGCCGGTCCGATCCTCGGCTACAGAAGCTAGCTCTTGGGACGTGGAACGTCCCGTCACTGGGGGGGAAAGAGCCTGAGCTAGTGCGCGAAGTCGAGAAATTCCGGCTGGATATAGTCGGACTCACTTCGACGCACAGCAAGGGCTCTGGAACCACTTCTCTCGAGAGGGATTGGACCCTTTTCCACTCTGGCGTTGCCGGCAGTGAGAGGCGACGGGCTGGGGTGGCAATTCTTGTTTCCCCCCGGCTCAAAGCCTGTACGTTGGAGTTCAACCCGGTGGACGAGAGGGTAGCCTCCCTCCGCCTTCGGGTGGGGGGACGGATCCTGACTGTTGTTTGTGCTTACGCCCCAAACAGCAGTTCAGAGTACCCACCCTTTTTGGGAACACTCGGGGGAGTACTGGAAAGTGCTCCCCTCGGTGATTCCCTTGTCCTACTGGGAGACTTCAACGCTCACGTTGGCAACGACAGTGAAACCTGGAGAGGCGTGATTGGGAAGAATGGCCGCCCGGATCTGAACCCGAGTGGTGTTTTGTTATTGGACTTTTGTGCTCGTCACAGTTTGTCCATAACAAACACCACGTTCAAACATAAGGGTGTCCATATGTGCACTTGGCACCAGGACACCCTAGGCCGCAGTTCCATGATCGACTTTGTAGTTGTGTCATCGGATTTGCGGCCTCATGTTCTGGACACTCGGGTGAAGAGAGGGGCGGAGCTTTCTACCGATCACCACCTGGTGGTGAGTTGGCTGTTATGGTGGGGGAGGATGCCGGACAGACCTGGGAGGCCCAAACGCATTGTGAGGGTCTGCTGGGAATGTCTGGCAGAGTCTCCTGTCAGACAAAGTTTCAATTCCCACCTCCGGAAGAACTTTGAACATGTCACAAGGGAGGTGCTGGACATTGAGTCCGAGTGGACCATGTTCCGCACCTCTATTGTCGAGACGGCAGATCGGAGCTGTGGCCGAAAGGTAGTTGGTGCTTGTCGGGGCGGCAATCCTAAAACCCCTTGGTGGACACCAGCGGTGAGGGATGCCGTCAAGCTGAAGAAGGAGTCCTATCGGGTCCTTTTGGCTCATAGGACTCCGGAGGCAGTGGACAGGTACCGACATGCCAAGCGGTGTGCAGCTTCAGCGGTCACGGAGGCAAAAACTCGAACATGGGAGGAGTTCGGGGCAGCCATGGAAAACGACTTCCGGACGGCTTCGAAGCGATTCTGGACCACCGTCCGCCGCCTCAGGAAGGGGAAGCAGTGCACTATCAACACCGTGTATGGTGCGGATCGTGTTCTGTTGACCTCAACTGCGGATGTTGTGGATAGGTGGAAGGAATACTTCGAAGACCTCCTCAATCCCACCAACACGTCTTCCTATGAGGAAGAAGTGCCTGGGGAATCTGTGGTGGACTCTCCTATTTCTGGGGCTGAGGTCGCTGAGGTAGTTAAAAAGCTCCTCGGTGGCAAGACCCCAGGGGTGGACGAGATCCGCCCGGAGTTCCTTAAGGCTCTGGATGCTGTGGGGCTGTCTTGGTTGACAAGACTTTGCAGCATCGCGTGGACATCGGGGGCGGTACCTCTGGATTGGCAGACCGGGTTGGTGGTTCCTCTCTTTATATAGCTCGGTTGGTAGAGCGGCCGTGCCAGCAACTTGAGGGTTGCAGGTTCGATTCCCGCTTCCGCCATCCTAGTCACTGCCGTTGTGTCCTTGGGCAAGACACTTTACCCACCTGCTCCCAGTGCCACCCACACTGGTTTAAATGTAACTTAGATATTGGGTTTCACTATGTAAAGCGCTTTGAGTCACTAGAGAAAAGCGCTATATAAATATAATTCACTTCACAATTCACTTTAAGAAGGGGGACCGGAGGGTGTGTTCCAACTATCGTGGGATCACACTCCTCAGCCTTCCCGGTAAGGTTTATTCAGGTGTACTGGAGAGGAGGCTACACCGGATAGTCGAACCTCGGATTCAGGAGGAACAGTGTGGTTTTCGTCCTGGTCGTGGAACTGTGGACCAGCTCTATACTCTCGGCAGGGTTCTTGAGGGTGCATGGGAGTTTGCCCAACCAGTCTACATGTGCTTTGTGGACTTGGAGAAGGCATTCGACCGTGTCCCTCAGAGAGTAAGGGGTATCGGACTGTCTTATTGTGGCGGTCCGCTCCCTGTACGATCAGTGCCAGAGCTTGGTCCGCATTGCCGGCAGTAAGTCGAACACATTTCCAGTGAGGGTTGGACTCCGCCAAGGCTGTCCTTTGTCACCGATTCTGTTCATAACTTTTATGGACAGAATTTTTAGGCGCAGTCAAGGCGTTGAGGTAACCGCAGGATTAGGTCTCTGCTTTTTGCAGATGATGTGGTCCTGATGGCTTCATCTGACCGGGATCTTCAGCTCTCGCTGGATCGGTTCGCAGCCAAGTGTGAAGCGACCGGAATGAGAATCAGCACCTCCAAGTCCGAGTCCATGGTTCTCGCCCGGAAAAGGGTGGAATGCCATCTCCGGGTTGGGGAGGAGACCCTGCCCCAAGTGGAGGAGTTCAAGTACCTAGGAGTCTTGTTCACGAGTGAGGGAAGAGTGGATCGTGAGATCTACAGGCGGATCGGTGCGGCGTCTTCAGTAATGCGGACGTTGTACCGATCTGTTGTGGTGAAGAAGGAGCTGAGCCGGAAGGCAAAGCTCTCAATTTACCGGTCGATCTACGTTCCCATCCTCACCTATGGTCATGAGCTTGGGGTCATGACCGAAAGGATAAGATCACGGGTACAAGCGGCCGAAATGAGTTTCCTCCACCGTGTGGCGGGGCTCTCCCTTAGAGATAGGGTGAGAAGCTCTGCCATCCGGGAGGAACTCAAAGTAAAGCCGCTGCTCCTTCACATCGATAGGAGCCAGATGAGATGGTTCGGGCATCCCAAACGCCTCCCTAGGGAGGTGTTTAGGGCACGTCCAACCGGTAGGAGGCCACGGGGAAGACCCAGGACACGTTGGGAAGACTATGTCTCCCGGCTGGCTAGGGAACGCCTCGGGATCCCCCGGGAAGAGCTAGACGAAGTGGTTGGGGAGAGGGAAGTCTGGGTTTCCCTGCTTAGGCTGTTGCCCCGCGACCCAACCTCGGATAAGCGGAAGATGATGGATGGATGGATGGATGTATTCCGTTTATATTTAGATCTAACACAATTTCCCAACTCATATGGAAACTGGGTGTGTACATTTTCATATAGGCTTTTGCTGCTGCAGTTGATGTGAGGATTCCCGGACTGTTCGACTATCTTCCCCGAAAACAACTTCGAAGGTGACTTTCTTTATGTCATTATATGTCATTATTTATGTCAAGAACATGGAAAGCCATGTTCTTGTTTATCCTGAGCATTTCATTATCTGCTTTGTGCTGTAAATGCTAACCACCTAATCTCTTTCTAACACCCTCAATGGCCCTCCTGGGATATGTTAAGTGGGGGAAACATATTATGTTAACAATGATAATAGCAACATTTCTACCAGAGAGGGCTTTTGTGACATCACCTTAAGGCGGGGGTCGGAAACCCGCATCTCTAGCCTTTTTTCAGAGATGTGTGAAAATGGAAAAAGATGAAGAAAAAAAAATGTTTTAATATATTTTCTGTAGGAGAACAAACATGACACAAACCTTCCTAGTTGTTAGAAATCCCACTTTTTATGTTATACATGCTTCACTAATTTCAGCGATCCTTGAACTCATCGTAGTTTGTTTGCATGTACAACTTTCTCCGAAGCTGCCACAGAAAGACGTGTTTCATGCCACTCCTTCTTTGTCTCATTTTGTCCACCAAAAGTTTTTTGCTGCGCGTGAACGCACAAAGGTTAGCTTTGTGGATTTTATTGATTTGCTGGAGTGCTAATCAGGCATATTTGGTGAATCCATGACTGCAAGCTAATCGATGCTAACATGCCATTTAGGCTAGCTATATGCACATATTGCATCATTATGCCTCGTTTGTAGGTCCTGTATATTTAAGCTCAGTTAATTTCCTTTACTTATGCCCTTTGTGTATTTAATTTATTTTTCCATGTCTCATGACACAATATCTGTATGTAATATTGGCTGTTTTTCTGATAGTTGTTTGTGTGCCATGTTGTTCCAGACCACAGCAAACAGTACCCATCTTGCAAAGATTGTAATAAATCCATTAGTAGAAGACAGCCTGCAGTTTACTTAAACTTGCACACACACATATATGTATACTTTGGCCATTTTGAGCCAGTCATTTCCAGGTGTTACCTCATCCTGTAAGAAGCCTCAACTTTACTAATGATTTCCAATGTTGAAAAAAATGTGTAGAATAAAAATTTAAAATACAACATTTCTGTCAAAGAAGATTTGTGTCCGCTTTTGGTAGTAGGATAATATAGCTAATATAGACACATCATGTGTTGCCTTCATTATAACACTTATAAAAAGCTTTTTGATTGATTGATACTTTCATTAGTAGATTGCACAGTACAGTACATATTCCGTACAATTGACAACTAAATGGTAACACCCGAATAAGTTTTTCAACTTGTTTAAGTCGGGGTCCACGTTAATCAATTCATGGTAACAACATTTTAATTGTTTTATTTTTGGTCCAATATACTCTTTCAACATTTTGGGTTTGCCGACCCCTGCCTTAAGGAATAACCGCTTCAAGGAAATCAAGTTAGGCATGATGATCATGTTTGGCATGCCTGTAATTTTCATATCTGCTTGTTTTAGTCAGGATTATATAGTAAATTTAATTTCCCTATTAAGTAAATACCTTCAATTAAGTAATCCCCCAATTTATTCCAGTTAATAATAATTGGAATGTTTCCGAATTTGAACATATCCAGAATTTTACAACCCTAATAAGGATTAACAGGTCCACATTAATGTGAATAAATGTGTGTTCAGCAACGTTTATTTTGTTAATGTGAACAAAATGTTTTCTAAAAAAGATGTTTAAGAAACACTTTAAATGCATATACAGTATACTCCTTTCTTTCTAAAAAACTTTTAATAGGATTTTTAGATTATTATTAGTTAACAGGGATTAATTGTAGCCGATCAAACACTTAAAACATTTCACAGCAGTTATTATTATTATTGTAATTTATGATGCAACGTTTACATGTTGTGTATGATAACAAACTTCACTTCTCGCTATATAATTTTTAATTTTAGATCATTTTTGAATACAGCAAAATCCATTATTCAGCTTCTTCTCAATAGGAACATCTGGTAAAACATAAAAATGGATGATAATGACAAGATTTTTTTTGTTTTTTTTTGTTGGTTTCTTAATCCACATGATGTCCAATTCATGTTTCTTCTTGTTCTATCCGTCCATCGTGTAGCCGGCCAAAGGTTCCATCAGGACAGGTCGGCTCACCCGGGCCCGCACACCTGCTGGAAAACACTTCGTCAATAGCATTGTGCAACCATGAGGTGAGCTCCATCTTGCCTGGGTATTTTTCGTCTTCTGAAGCCTTGTCTGGTGTGTTATGTCCTTTATTCTACAGTGAGTTCTTTTTCACCTGTGTCCCACAGTTGAGATAATCCAAACAACTAGTCACATTTTTGATAGTTTCCCAACAACACATTTTTTACCGCAAGGTTGAACACTCTTAGGCTAAAAGACGGTTTAATTTCTCCGCTCACATTGTCCCACATTTTCACCCCCGCTATAGATAACGTTTGAGCCTTGAATGTGGAATTTATCATGTTATGTTTGAATTTCAGGATACCCCTGAGTTCATATGGACCATCTCTGAGTGAAAACAGACTCTGTATATTTGCAGGTGAGTCCATAAACATAACTTGAAGGCTACTGTATTGGATTATATCATTAATTTTAATAAGAACATATAGTCTTTATGAACAGACCATTCGTATGAGCTCTAAATGTTCGTCAATGTGCAACCTTACCTCATGACTTAAACCTTACAACAACAGAGCATGAAGTCATTTCGTTGTGAGTTTCGCTTTCACTTTGTCTCATGGCAGAAATGCTTGCATGTGCCTTGTAACGATGCATTGGAGATTAAAACGAAATGTAAGTGTACTATACCACTATATTGATCTACAGATGTGTTATTATGGTATTAAGTCGGTCACAAACTCGCGTGTTGTTTTTTTTTGGCGAGACTCCAGGATGCAGAGACAGTAGGCGATGTGCACTGTAAAATGGGACTATTTCATTGACAAAAGCAGTAGCAATGCAGGCAGCAGGGGACGAAAAAAGCAAAACATTAAATACACACAAGGTGTGCACACGACAATGCACAAACCTGAGACATGGCATATAAAGCACTCAGGGTGATTGTCAACAAGTGTGTGTCCTAATCACCAGATGTAGGCAGGTGTGTCAATCAACGCTCCACGTTGGCTGTGAGACAGCAGGAGAAGTGCACAGAAACTGGAAAAACAATGAGGAAGGAGCGTTGACATTTTGACTGACACAATAGACTGGGAAATAATACATAAACTCAGCTAATGGTGTGTTAAAGCAAACCCAGAATTTTTCTGTAGCTTTTGTGATGGATGAATGTCACGCAAACAAACAACAA
Source organism: Nerophis ophidion (assembly GCF_033978795.1). Taxonomy (NCBI): domain Eukaryota; kingdom Metazoa; phylum Chordata; class Actinopteri; order Syngnathiformes; family Syngnathidae; genus Nerophis; species Nerophis ophidion. Next base: position 15,684,117 of record NC_084630.1, on the reverse strand, counting down.
CTGAAGAATCGTCTATTCTACGCTCAAATTAAGGCAACATTCAAAGCTATACAAAGCATAAACTCCCTTCTGATTTGTCTTTGCTAGAGATGCCCGATGATATCGGCCAATAAATGCTTTAAGTGTAATATCGGAAACTATCGGTATCGGTTTTAAAAAAGCAAAGTTTATGACTTTTTAAAACGCCGCTGTGTACACATACGTAGAGAGAAGTACAGAGCACCAATAAACCTTAAAGGCATTGTCTTTGAGTGCCGGCCCAGTCACATAATATCTACGGCTTTTCAAACACTAGTGAATGCAAGACATACTTGGTCAACAGCCATACAGGTCACACTGAGGTTGGCCGTTTAAACAATTTGAACACTGTTACAAATATGCAGCACACTGTGAACCCACACCAAACAAGAATGACAAACACATTTCGGGAGAACATCCGCACCGTAACACAACACAAACACAACAGAACAAATAACCAGAACCCCTTGCAGCACTAACTCTTCCGGGATGCTACAATATACACCCCCCCGCTACCACCAAACCCAGCGCCCCCATCCCAACCCCGCCCACCTCAACCTCCTCATGCGCTCTCAGGCAGAGCAAGTCCCAAATTCCAAGCTGCTGTTTTGAGGCATGTTAAAAAAAAATGATGCACTTTGTGACTTTAATAATAAATATGGCAGTTCCATGTTGGCAGTTTTTTTCCATAACTTGAGTTGATTTATTGTGGAAATCCTTGTTACGTTGTTTAACGCATCCAGCGGGGCAGCACAACAAAATTAGGCCTAATAATGTGTTAATTCCACGACTGTATATGTTGGTATCGGTTGATACGTAATCGGTAATTAAGAGTTGGACAATATCGGCAAAAAAGCCATTCTCGGACATCTCTAAAAATTAGGCACAATAATGTGTTAATTCCACGACTGTATGTATCGGTAACGGTTGATATCGGTATCGGTAATTAAGAGTTGGAAAATATCGGAATATCGGATATCAGCAAAAAAGCCATTATCGGACATCTCTAATTGGTACATGCCCATAATGTGCTAAATATGACAATTTAATCCATTGCAATTAACACCCTTATCTGTAATTTATGATTCTTTTCACTGAATTTTCTTAGACACCAAAGTGAGGACTTTGTGAGCCAACTTTGATAGAGAATCTACAAGAATGTATATTACTTTAAAGGCCACAGTGGATTTGCAAGGAGTTATTTTTTTTATTTTTATTAAAGCCCTTTTTTTATTTGGTGTACGTGTATACGGTTAGGTAAGATAGTATTTGGACAACGAAATAGATTTTATTGATTTTTTTTTCTCAATAAAAAAAATCATCCTTGAATGGCTTCATATCCACCTCTGACTTTGGCTTTGAAAACTATTCCATTTAATTTTTTCTTTAAAACATCTTGATTTTTAAAGAGGAGTGAGCCGCTAGTCACAATTCTACACATGGAAGCCATTTAACATATGATAATGGCATTTTTTTTTTTTTTACATTATTTGTTGTGATTTTCCTACTTTCGGACCACAGAGCGCACCGGATTATATGGCAAACTGTCGATGAGCGGGTCTATTAAGGTCTGTTTTCATACAAATGGCGCACCAGATTATGACACTCATCAAAGGGGTTGTAATATGTTTTTTTTGTTCTGCATTTAAAACACTTCCTTGTGGTCTACTTAACATGTAATGGTAGTTCTTTGGTCAAAATGTTGCATGGATTTTGTTCGACCGTCTCTTCAGGATGCACTATTTTTTGGGCGGTCTTATTTACGTGGATCCACTCCAACAGCATCTTCTCTCCATCATTTTTGTTGTATCGGTAGTTTTTAACACTTCCATAGCGAGTCTACTGACATATGTAGATTAAGACTGTACACTACTTTATATTAAAAATGGCAACAGCATAGGATTCATGTCCTCTTGTTGTGGAGCCGCCTGATTCCAGTCTGCCCCACAACAAGCGGATAGAGAAAAAGACAGAGTTTAGTGCTTCTCCACAGACTAGAATGACGGACGCGCGCAAATTTTTTGTGACTTACGCCGAACCCATATACACACCAGCATGTACCAATAGGTAAGTTGGATTTGCATAACAACGCGAAACAAAATGGCCGGTAATATGTCTCCTATTAGGTGCAATTTGGAGGTCCTTTTACACACACCATATTAATACCCATATGTTGAAGATAAAGATGTCCGATAATGGCTTTTTTGACGATATCTGATATTCCGATATTGTCCAACTCTTAATTACCGATTCCGATATCAACCGTCGTGGAATTAACACATTATTATGCCTAATTCTGTTTCGATGCCCCGTTGGATGCATTGAACAATGTAACAGGGTTTTGCAAAATAAATCAACTCAAGTTATGGAAAAAAATTGCTAACATGGCACTGCCATATTTATTATTAAAGTCACAAAGTACATTATTTTTTTTAACATGCCTCAAAACAGCAGCTTGGAATTTAGGACATGCTCTCCCTGAGAGAGTATGAGGAAGTTGAGGGGGGTGCGGAGTTAAGGTGGGGAGTAGCGGGGGTGTATATTGTAGCGTCTTAGAGGAGTTAGTGCTGCAAGGTATTTTGGGTATTTGTTCTGTTGTGTTTATGTTGTGTTACGGTGCGGATGTTCGCCCGAAATGTGTTTGTCATTGTTGTTTGGTGTGGGTTCACAGTGCGGCGCATATTTGTAACAGTGTTCATACGGCCACCCTCAGTGTGACCTGTATGGCTGTTGACCAAGTATGCGTTGCATTTACTTGTGTGTGTGAAAAGCTGTAGATATTATGTGACTGGGCCGACACGCACAGGCAGGGCCTTTAAGGTTTATTGGCGCTCTGTACTTTTCCCTACGTCCGTGTACACAGCTGCGATTTAAAAAGTAATGAATTTTACTTTTTGAAACCGATACTGATAGTTTTGAAACCAATACCGATAATTTCCGATATTACATTTTAAAGCATAATATCGGCAGTCCGGTATTATTGGATATCTCTAGTTGAAGCACCGTACGTCTGACTACAGTAGCCATAATACGCCATTTTCCATCAAGTTGTGTGGCTTCGTAACGTACCAATGTCGAGCTAAAACAATCGGACACGTTTTTGAGCATCGTGTGTAATGTTTTATATTCTCAATCAGGGCCGGTTCCAGGCAGACATATACAGTTTGAGAGGACAGTCACAAATGTAAAGGGGGCATTATATGTACACGTTGCTACATCACTTTCTTTCTGTGCTAATTGGCTTCTTCACAGAATTTGGTTGTTAACTACTCCAAGGTCCTGACTTATTATGATCTAAATACCAAGCACTAGCCAGCTTGTGCAATCTATAAAACAGCATGCACTACTAGTGGACTTGTTGCGTGTGATTTACTAAGACTGCGTGTGCAATTGTAAAGTTGCGCAATCTATAAAACAGCATGCACTACTAGTGGGCTTGTTGCGTGTGATTTACTAAGACTGCGTGTGCAATTGTAAAGTTGTGCAAACCACCTTATTTAAATAAGGATTTTGCCTGTAATAGTGTGGTCCCAATACCAAATATTTTGGTACCTGTACCAAAATATTTCGGCACTTTTCGTTACTTTTGTAAATAAAGGAGACCACCAATTTTTTTATTATTGGCTTTTTTTTTAACAAAAAAACCTTACGGTACATTAAACATATGTTTCTTATTGCAAAATTTGTAAGGGACTTGGTCAAGGGGGGAAGGGGGGGGGGGGTGCAGAGACGGGAGACAAAAATCTTAGCCCGGCTGCCTTGCTTCGTCGAGAAACGTGGCTTCCCACGGAGAGACTGGCGGTCACCACACCCGTGGCCTCTTCCCTCCGACTTTCAGGTACGCCCATATAATCTCACTAAAACACTTGTATACAATGAGCAGATAAGGGATTTTCCAGAATTATCCTAGTAAATGTGTCCAATAACATCTCGTCTTTTTTTTCCTTTTTTTTTTCTAGTCCTTCACTCTCACTTTCCTCATTCACGAATCGTTCATCCTCGCTCAAATTAATGGGGAAACCGTCGCTTTCTCGGTCCGAATTGCTCTCGTTGCTGGTGACCATGATTGTAAACCATGTGAGGATGTGAGGAGCTCCACAACCCGTGACGTCACGCGCACATTATCTGCTACTTCCGGTACAGGCAAGGCTTTTTTATTAGCGACCAAAAGTTGCGAGCTTTATCGTCGATGTTCTCTATTAAATCCTTTCAGCAAAAATATGGCGATATCGCGAAATGATCCAGTATGACACATAGAATGGACCTGCTATCCCCGTTTAAATAAGAAAATCTCATTTCAGTAGGCCTTTAAGATGGTCGCCCTAATAGGTAATGATTGCAAACCATGTCTTACAGCACCTCTCCCGTAAGGCGTTCCGCATGACACGACGTGCGGGGGTTCGGTACTTTTTAGAGGCGGTATTGTACCGACTATGATTCATTAGTATCGCAATACTATACTAATACTGGTATACCGTACAACCCTAGCCTGTACTATAAAGGGCATCACCACAGAGACACTCTCATTTATAGCACATTTATTTTATCATCCTCCTACTTGAGGCATTTTGTTATGTTTTCAAACATGCAGGAGACATTTACCACTATTTATGGCCATTTTAGAAGCAGTCGTGCAGTGCATCTAAACTGATGCCATATATATATATATATATATTTATATATTTCTTTATTGCTAAAGGTGCATGGGAGAGAGGCTGCACTTATTCTGCTCAATATGCAAAAATGTATACTTCAAGAGGTTTTTTTTCCAACTCAGGACCATTTTAATGAGATAAATTCTATGTAAAAAAAAATGAAGGACACCGAAATGCATCAATTGACTTTGTTTAAATCAGCCACTTATGTCCTCTAGAAGCTAAAATATTCTGTTGCTGAATAGACGATGTGTCTTAAATGTTTTAACCCTGACCACCTAAACATGTTGAAACATCCACAAAGGACGGGGGATTTTCGTCTGTCCATCCTCTTAGCACTGATCCTGCAGGTGTGTTGAACTGTTAGTTTGCACAGTTACTCAATCAATCAATCAATGTTTATTTATATCGCCCTAAATCACAAGTGTCTCAAAGGGCTGCACAAGCCACAACGACATCCGCGGTACAGATCCCACATAAGGGCAAGGAAAAACTCACCACAGTGGGACGTCGATGACAATGACTATGAGAAACCTTGGAGAGGACTGCATATGTGGGCAACCCCCCCCCCCCTCTCTAGGGGAGACCGAAAGCAATGGATGTCGAGCGGATATAACATGATATTGCGAATGTCCAGTCCATAGTGGATCTAACATAACAGTGAGAGTCCAGTCCATAGTAGATCCAATATAATAGCGAGAGTCCCGTCCATAGTGTAGCCAGCAGGAGACCATCCCAAGCGGAGACGGGTCAGCAGCGCAGAGATGTCCCGATCCGATGCACAGGAGAGCAGACCATCCCGGGTCCCGACTCTGGACAGCCAGCACTTCATCCATGGCCACCGGACCTGTCCCCCCCCCCACACCTCTCTCCATAAGTCAGGGGGGGCCTTGGAAGAAAAGAAAAGAAACGGCAGATCAACGGGTCTAAAAACGGGGTCTATTCAAAGGCTAGAGTATACAAATGAGTTTTAAGGTGAGACTTAAATGCTTATACTGAGGTAGCAGGTCGAACTGTTACCGAGAGGGCATTCCACAGTACTGGAGCCCGAATAGAAAACAGCCCGCAGACTTTTTTTGGGCTCTGGGAATCACTAATACTAAATATAACGCAAAATAGTGCCGGCAAAACGGTGGTTATTGTTAATAAATCACATTGCACGTGCTATATAATTATATTTCCTTCTTCTCCTCCTAGTATTGTGGGCGTTCTGTTGATCAGCGTATAAATTTACATATTAATGAAGACAGCGACGCAAAATGGATTGCACACCTTATTTTGCTCGCTTAAGAGAAACAAACCACTTTGCACACGTTTAGTGGATCGGCTTTGCGTGTGCTATCAAGTTTGCATGCGATTTAGTACATGCCAACCTTTAGTAAATTAGGACCTACAGTATAGATTTAGACTTCCTTTTATTGTCATTCAAATTTGAACTTTACAGTACAGATAAGAACGGAATTTCATTGCATTAGCTCGTTGTAGTGCAGGATATAAGAACAATAAGGTGCAGATGTAAATAAATATATTACTGTACAGATAGATGTATTGCATTTTTGCATATTTATCCACATTTTTGGATGTATGCTATATTGTCTTTATATTCCAGCCAGTTAATCAATTTTGGGGGGAATTGAGGGGATTACTATCAGGCTTGGTCAAAAAGATAGGACTCAGGGAATATTTCATCAGGCTTTTATTTTGACAGCTTCCTTTCACCTCCAGAGTCAGGGTGATTCAATATCTACAATAACTAAACTAGTTGGCGAAAAAAGGTTCCAAAAAAAAAGGAACAACCGAAAATCCCTCCGAAAGGAGGAAAACACAAAAACAATGACGAACTATAATTGGCGCCGTAGATGCTATGAAACTTATTATAAACACAAAAACGCTCTAACAGGAGGAAAAAACAATGGCTATGAAAAATCTACACTTTCTCTAATCTAATAAAGGTTAACATAAAATTTCACTCAAAAATTTGAGGAAAGAAAGAATCGTAAGAAAAACTGATAACTTACCACCTCAGCCACAGAACTAAATAACACAAAATCAAAAAGGGAATAAGCGGTAAAAAATGGATGGATGGCACTCTGCTGAGGAGGAGAAAAAGAAAACTCAAAATAGCAACGAAGGAATTCAGGATCAAGGTATTCAAATGTGGGACGAGGCAAGGCATGGACGGGATGCTAGAGAGGCACAAATACTCGAGACAATCTGGCACAGAACAAGGGGAGGCGTGGGCTTATGAGACACATGAGGGTAATGGGGAACAGGTGGAAACAATCAGGGGTCAGGGATGACATCAGACTGATGACACAAAAGGAAGGGAAAGTGATCTGAATTGGTGTTCGATCAACCACTCTATGTTCCGGGAGAATTTTTACCTGAGGGTTGTGCCCCGCGATCGTTTCCCTTTTCGCCGAGGGGGTCCTTGGCTCCTGGCCCGGTCCACCACTGTTTTCCCGAGTCGTTTGTGCCATCGGAGCTTAAAAATGCTGGTTTTGTCTTTGTGCGTCACAACGCCCACTGTTTGCCCCTCAAACCCCCTTACGATGGCCCATTTAGGGTCCTGGAATGCGGTCCTAAAGACTTTGTGCTGGATATGGGCGGGCACAGGGAATGCGTTTCTTTAGACAGGCTTAAACCGGCCGATTGTGTTGCAGGTGAAGAAGTACTGCCGGGCCAAGTCCCCCGCCGAGGTCGCCCTCTAAAATCTGTTAGGGTTGGATGTCCTTCGCCTCCACCGGGCCCTGATATTTGTTCTTCCCCACAAGGTACACCCGCTCCCCTGCGGGATGGACATTGTACCCGTTACGGCAGGCGAGTGAGGCCCCCTGAAATGTTTTCCCCATAACTTGCTGTCTGGGAGTTCAAGGGGGGGCTGAGTGGCGGGCACAAGGACCATGCTCACACCCAGCAGAAAGGGTGTGGTTTGTTCTTCTTTGAAACACTTTAAAAGTGCATGTTGTGTTGTGTTGCCTTTATTCTCCTGTTAGCAGTCTGCGATAACGACCTGAAAGAAACAAACGTTGCGTTTCTTGCATTTGCCACAGCCTACACATTTGTTTTTTCATCGTTTAAACAGAAATAGCAACAAGTAGCTCTTATCGACAGAAACCTAAAACGGCAAATACACACACCTTTAACTTAAAAATAAAATGTGTCCTTTTCACTTTCGCAATATGTGAACACCTAGGTCCAGGGTTGGCAACCCAAAATGTTAAAGAAATTAAAAATCTGTCTGGAGCTGCAAAAAAATCTTATATAAGTGTTATAATGAAGGCAACACATGATGTAAGTGTCTATATTAGCTATAATAGCCTACTATCAAAGGCCGACGTAAATCTGCCTCGACAGTAATGTTGTATTTAAATTTTTATTCTTCACATTTTTGCAACATTGGAAATCATTATAAAATGAAGGCTTCTCACAGGATTAGATAACTTATGGAAATGACTGGCTCACAATGGCCAAAGGTATAGATGTGTGTGTCCAAGTTAAAGGAAACGGCAGGCTAAATCATTCTCTATTGAACGCAATGGTTTTCTGTATTGGGACCATAATTTCGGTCCTAACTTGTTCACCGGTCCTCATATGGAAGACATTTTTCCTTGTTGATGTCTCAAGAAGGGTAGAAATACAAGGACACACACACATATACATATACACACACCCACAAACACACAACTACGCACACTCACATACACCCCGCGAGTTATCTGCCTTTCAATTCATCTTGCGTTGTGTTTTCATGGTCACTACGTCTTCGCTCCGCACGCCGAGTGATCAATAGCGTGCAAAGGTAGTGCCTTCACAGATGAGATGGATGATGAGGTTGATTTGCACATGCAAGCTGGCAGCTTGACAGCATCGGTCAGAGCAGCGCCCATAAACTTGATGGAGGTTCACCCATTGCTCACTTGCTCCCTGCCCACAATAGGCACATGTTATTTTTTATAATGCTATAATGACCACACATAACTACACTATCCCCAGTAGATTACAGACCTTGACCAAGGGCAAGACATTGAGAAAAAATAGTACATATTGTTGTGTACGGGAGGAGTGTGCTAACAAAATAAGAGTCTCGGCAGCTTTCTAAGCGATCGCTTGTCCATGCCAGCTTTCCGAGACTCTTATTTAGTTAGCGCAGGCAGCATGAAGCAGGGCTTTTATTGTGAAGATAGGAAATGTGCAGTCGGCCTTTACGTTTTTGACGGAAGGTACGGCGCGAGAGTCTGTTGAAATAAAAAGTGTTTCTCGCCTTCCTCTTGGTCATTTTTTCATAATAATGATCTCGCAGCAGTCAGAGTCATCTCACAAGACCCTCAGGTACCGTGAATGTCAATCAAGTGACGTCTTGGTGAAGATTGATGATAGCTAATTTTTAGGTCTATTTTTTTAAAAGTGTTGCTGGAGATCGACTGACACACCCCCCGCGGTCGACCGGTAGCTCGCGATCGACGTAATGGGCACCCCTTAGCTAGACACTTCACCCTTGCTCCTGATGGGTCCTGGTTGGTGCTTTGCATGGCAGCTCCCGCCATCACTGTGTGAATGTGTGTGTGTGAATGGGTGAATGTGGAAATAGTGTCAAAGCGCTTGAGTTCCTTAAAAAAAGATGGAAAAGCGAGTACGAGTACAACCCATTTACCATTTGACACTGCGGCCCTCTTCATTATGTGGTTAATTAGCACTGCTTTTATGTAATATGTTAAATGTGGGTACCTATTGTCTTCCTGGAAAAGCGCTTTTATACATGTGCAGTACTTTGATTTAATAAAGTGTAATCACCTTCTGTTCGTTCTAAAAGTTCAGTTTGAAGACGTTTGTATATAGACTGTAATTTTCATCTTAGGTAGTCGAATTAATAATTGATTTATTTATTAGTTTGGCATAATAAACGCCAATTTGAAGATTTTGAGATGTCAGTACCACTAAAAAGTTTACACCATTCTGTATAAGTAGGTCAAAACCAAATTTCCGCAAAAGAATATTCTTTTTTTTTTAATTTTACTTCAGAAAACGACAAGCGCCCTGCTGTCTTCCTGGCAAATAACAGACACATTCATCAGGACCAATCAGTGTGTTTTGCTGTGATTGCAGCTGAACTAAATCATCAATAATGAGTAACTCTGATGAAATCAGCGAGTGTGTGGTGTTCTACGGGGCACAAAAAGAGATGGTGTCGCACTAATATACAAAAACCTTACCCCTAACCTAAGTAAAACATGTAAATCATTTGAGGTGCTTACTATGAGGTCCATCACACCACTGCCTTGCTGTTATCTACCACCCCTGGGCCCTGTTCTGACTTTATCAGTGAATTTTGAGAGGTTGTCTCTGATCTAGTGACGTCCGCAGATGATATAATTATAATGTGGGATTTTAATATCCATATGAATACCCCATCAGACCTTCCATGCGTGCATACTATAATTCAGTGGTTCTCAAATGGGGGTACGCGTACCCCTGGGGGTACTTGAAGGTATGCCGAGGGGTACGTGAGATTTTTTTTAAATATTCAAAAAATAGCAACAATTCAAAAATCCTTTATTCATATATTTTTTGAATAATACTTCAACAAAATATGAATGTAAGCTCATAAACAGTGAAAAGAAATGCAACAATGCAATATTCAGTGTTGACAGATACAATTTTTGTGGACATGTTCCATAAATATTGATGTTAAAGATTTATTTTTTTGTGAAAAAATGTTTTGAATTAAGTTCATGAATCCAGATCTCTATTACAATCCGCAAAAAGGGCACTTTAAGTTGATGATTACTTCTATGTGTAGACATTTTTATTTATAATTGAATCACCTGTTTATTTTTCAACACGTTTTTAATTATTTAAATACTTCTTATATTACACATATTATATTTTTTCCAAATAGTTCAAGAAAGACCACTACAAATGAGCAATATTTTGCACTGATATACAAATTAATACATCAGAAACTGATGACATAGTGCTGTATTTTACTTCTTTATCTCTGTTTTTCAACCAAAAATGCTTTGCTCTGATTAGGGGGTACTTGAACAATGTTCACAGGGGGTACATCACTGAAAAAAGGTTGAGAACCACGTCTATAAATGATAGCTGTGGTCTTAGACAATTAATAAATCATCACAGCGGTAATAGGATAGATCCAGTCCTTGTCCGGGGTGTCACCACCACCAAAGTTATGATACTCCCATACACTAAAGTAATGTCCGATCATTACCTTATACAATTCGAAGTTCTGACTCATTGTCAACAAGCTACTTACACCCAATGCTATAGCACCTGCAACATAAATGCTGTCACAACAACGACTGGCCTACTGACTTTCCCAAATGATGTGGGCTCTATCTATGAGCTCACAAACAACTATAACGATGCCCTGCGCGACACCATTGATAGTATATAGTGTTGCCCCGATACCAAAATTATTTCGATACTTTCGGAGACGAGGATCAGTGATTTAGAAGTAGTTAAAACACTGCCGACGGCGGATGGACATTAGCCACTAGCTAACTAGCCATGTCTTAAAGCACCTCTTCCTCTGGACGTTTCAGTGTTGTAGCTTCACCTTTATCATTAGTTTTTAAGCCAAAATGCGTCCGTTCTCCCTTTTCTGTCTACACTCTGTGTCTGCTTGTAAGTACTCCGTGATTGTGCGCTGCCGAACATGCTCCTCTGCTTGTTAAGTTAAAGTAAAGTACCAACGATTGTCACACACACACACTAGGTATGGTGAAATTTGTCCTCTGCATTTGACCCATGCCCTTGATCACCCCCTGGGAAGTGAGGGGAGCAGTGGGCAGCAGCAGTGCCGCGCCCGGGAATCATTTATGGTGATTTAACCCCCAATTCCAACCCTTGATGCTGAGTGCCAAGCAGGGAGGTAATGGGTCCCATTTTTATAGCCTTTGGTATGACTCGGCTGGGATTTGAACTCACAACCTACCGATCTCAGGGCGGACACTCTAGCCACTAGGCCACTGAATAGGTAAACCAGCAATGACCTGGCGTGACGACGACGAGGGGGTGGGGGATTGGGGGCCAGTACTTTTTAGAGGCGGTATAGTACTGAATAGGATTCATTAGTATCGTGGTACTATACTAATACAGGTATACCATACAACCCTAGCGTACGCCAATTTTTGGGTCAGAAATCCACACAACCCAGTTCAATGCATACATCAGTGCAATGATGAGCCAGGAGACTGTGACTGGTGTGCTCTGTGACACATTTCACTTCATCATACACCCTGACTGGACTTAAATAAATCTGCCACCAAGTTTTGAACAAATTGATGACATGCATTCAAGTAAAACATAAAAAAAAAATGTTTGTATGTGACATTTTGACTATAAGGTTGTGACAGACTCGCACTGTCCGGGTTCCAAGGACCACCAAGGAATTACATATCTGCGGGCAGGTTTAGACTTCTTTATTTTTCAATAAAGATGCCGTCTCTGGTCGGGTCGCTTTTCGGCTACGCCTCCCTCTGCTGCTTGCTCCGTCATCTGTTTTTCAGCATCACATCGTCGTTTGCATTTTGCTCCCGTTCTCTGTCGCTCTCGCTCTGCATCCGCCTCCTGTTGGGTCTGTCTCCTTTCTCCCTCTTCCTCCCCCACGTTTCCGGCTGTCGGCCTTTTACAGAATACGAGAGGATTTTTTAATTCGGCCCACTTGGGCACCCCGCGCACCTGAACACGATTGCGGCGACGCTCCCGGCGCGCCCTGCCTCGCCCCGCCTCGCCGCCCGCTCGCTGTCCGAGCCTCCTCGCCGCCATCTCGGACCGGGCTCTGGCGTGCCCTGCCTCACTGTCAGACTGCCGGCCACGCCTCCTTGCCGCCATCTTGCAGCGGGCTACGGTGTGCCCTGCCTCGCTGTCGGACTGATGGCTCCGCCTCTCCACAAAGGTCGTGAGTTCAAGTCATACCAAAGACTATAAAAATGGGACCCATTACCTCCCTGCTTGGCACTCGGCATCAAGGGTGGGAAATGGGGGCTAAATCACCAAAATGATTACTTAGTGCGGCCACCGCTGTTGCTCACTGCTCCCCTCAACTCCCAGGGGGTGAACAAGGGGATGAGTCAAATGCAGAGAGTAATTTCACCACACCTAGTATGTGTGTGGTACTTTACTTTACTTTAACTTTACTTTTAATTATGTAAGCCATAACTTACCATGATTAATCACAAAATACTGATACAAGTGGTTTGACTCTGCTTGTGATTGTACTATTTGTGGATTAACGATGCAAGGTGTTTTAATGTAGCTATAACTCAGATTCTCTTTTCTGGTGAATAAAATGCACACATGCACATTTATTTGTTAGTGAACATTAGTGTAGAAGTACTAAAATGAATACTGAATGCATGCGGTTAATGAGGCAGAGGCATGTAACTTTTGACTCACTTTATGGAAGAGACCATAAAATACAGATTAATGTTTAAGTGAGTGTCAAATGCTTATGAAGACATACATGTGGTTGTGTGCGTTGGGGAAATAGGTGTAAGTGTCAAGCATTGTGGGCTTTGAACAAAAATCAGTGCTTTCATGTTAGTAACTGCCTAGAGAACATTGGAGGTACTGTATGACAGTGTTTTTCAACCACTGTGCCGCGTAGTCTGCCGTTAGATACAGTCTGGTGTGCCGTGGGAGATTATGTCATTTCACCTAATTGGGTTAAAAATATTTTTTGCACGTAAGTAATTATTATACCGGAAATAATGTGTTGTTGTTGAGTGTCTGTGCTGTCTAGGGCTCGGCAGAGTAACCGTAGAATGCTCTTCCGTATCAGTAGGTGGCAGCGAGGAGCTAACTGCTTTGTAGATGTCGGAAACACGTTGTGTCGTGATCACAATATGCACACAACAGCGGAAAGCAGCACGCAGGTAAAAAGGTATCTTATGCCTAAACCAAAAATAAACAAAAGGCAATTGCCGCTAAGAAAAGGCATTGAAGCTTAGGGATGGCTATGCAAAACGAAACTAAAACTGAACTGGCTGCGACGTAAACAAAAACAGAATGCTGGACGACAGCAAAGACTTACAGCGTGTGGAGCATAGACGGCGTCCACAAAGTACATCTGTACTGTATATGACATGACAATCAACAATGTCCACACAAAAAAACAAAGCAGGTGTGGGGTTTAGCGCTTAAGGAAGACCTGAAACTGCAACAGGAAAATACCAACAAAACAGGACAAAACATCTAAATAGGAGCGCAAGACAAGGACTAAAAGCAAAAAAACTCCAAATAAGTCACAGCTTGATGTGACGGTTCATGACAGTACACCTACTTTGAGACAAGAGCTATATTGATGCATGCTTGGTTATGGTTTAAAGTCTAATCCAACAATTGCGAGAACTACTTTTTATCGTCAATATCGGCTGCTGAGTTTAATTTTTTGGTGTGCATCGGGATTTTTTCAATTTAAAAAAATGTGCCTTGGCTCAAAAAAGATTGAAAAACACTGCTGTATGACTCCCATCTCACTTCAATTACTGAGGTCTGTGTCTTCAGCAGATTTTAAGTTTGCCTCTAGCAACCAATAACTTCATGAACATCCGATCCCAATACCTATCATGGCGGCAACTTTCAATGTTTGAAATCATTTTTGCAAAGTCATTCTTGTTGTTGTTCATTTTGTGGCGAGTTTGGTCCGTTTTACACAATAAAAAAGGGGCACAAATCATAAAGTCCATGACTAAGAAAGCCTAATCAAGATTACATTGTGCCCGATAACTGCGATGAGGTGGCAACTTGTCCAGGGTGTAACCCGCCTACCGCCTGAATGCAGCTCAGATACGCTCCAGCGACCATCTGCCACCTCAAAAGAGATTAGCGGTAGAAAATGGATGTGCCCTTAATGAAATGATGACACATTCGTCTTGATTCATTAGTATCATATTTTCAGCTTTTTGTTGCTGACTTCCATTAAATAGAGGGACTTTTTTCATTTTTCTTAACCGGGTGGTGATCCAAGGCGGGTTGGTAAAGCAGCCGGGTCAGCAACTTGAGAGTTGCAGGTTCGATCCCTGCTTCCGCCATCCTAGTCACTGCCGTTGTGTCCTTGGGCAAGACACTTTACCCACCTGCTCCCAGTGCCACCCACACTGGTTTAAATGTAACTTAGATATTGGGTTTCACTATGTAAAGCGCTTTGAGCCACTTGAGGAAAAAGCGCTATATAAACATAATTCACTTCACTTACTCAACAGCCATAGAGTGGCGGTATGAACAATGCCAACACTGTCATAAACATGTGCCACATAGTGAAACCACAATAAACAACAACAACAAACACATTTTGGAAGAATATTTGCACCGCAACACAACACAAACACTACAGAACAAATCCCCAGAATTTGCACCAACTCTACTGGGATGCTACAATGTAAACAAACGCCATTGGTGGATCTACACCTAACATCCACTGTAATGATACCACGTACAATAGCGTATCTAGTCGATACTACTATGATTACATCGATATTTTTTAACATCACAACATTTTCTATCGTTTTTGTTTTACACATATTATGTTTATGAACTCAGGAAATATGTCCCTGGAAACATGGAGATTTTGAATATGACCAATGTATGATCCTGTAACTACTTGGTAACGGATTGATACCCAAATTTGTATCAAACAACAGAAAAATAAGTGATTATTACATTTTAACAAAAGTGTAGATAAAACATGTTAAAAGACAAAGTAAGCAGATATTAACAGTAAATGAACAAGGAGATTAATAATTAATTTTCTACCACTTGTCCTTAATAATTTTGACAAAATAATAGAATGATAAATGACGCAATATCTTGCTGTATATGTCAGCAGACTAATTAGGAGCCTTTGTTTGCTTACTTACTACTAAAAGACAAGTTGTCTACTATATTCACTATTTTATTTAAGGACAAAATTGCAATGAGAAACAAATGTTTAATGTACCCTAAGATTTCTTTGTTAAAATAAAGCCAATAATAAATTTTTTGTGGTCCCCTTTATTTAGAAAAGTACCAAAAAGTAGCGAAAAGTACCAGAAGTATTTTGGTACCGGTACTAAAATATTAGTATCGGGACAACACTAATACACACACTGGTAGAAATGTACAGTGGAGCAAAAAAGTATTTAGTCAGCCACCGATTGTGCAAGTTCTCCCACTTAAAATGATGACACAGGTCTGTAATTTTCATCACAGGTACACTTCAACTGTGAGAGACAGAATGTGAAAAAAAAAAATCCAGGAATTCACAATGTATGAATTTTAAAGAATGTATTTGTAAATTATGGTGGAAAATAAGTATTTGGTCAACCATTCAAAGCTCTCATTGATGGAAGGAGGTTTTGGCTCAAAATCTCACGATACATGGCCCCATTCATTCTTTCCTTAACATGGCTCAATCGTCCTGTCCCCTTAGCAGAAAAACAGCCCCAAAGTATGATGTTTCCACCCCCATGCTTCACAGTAGGTATGGTGTTCTTGGGAAGCAACTCAGTATTATTCTTCCTCCAAACACGACGAGTTGAGTTTATACCAAAATGGATACGTGGATCATACAGCAGAGGATTGGGAGAATGTCATGTGGTCAGATGAAACCAAAATATAACTTTTTGGTATAAACTCAACTCGTCGTGTTTGGAGGAAGAAGAATACTGAGTTGCATTCCAAGAACACCACACCTACTGTGAAGCATGGGGGGGGGAAACATCATGCTTTGGGGCTGTTTTTCTGCTAAGGGGACAGGACGATTGAGCCATGTTAAGGAAAGAATGAATGGGGCCATGTATCGTGAGATTTTGAGCCAAAACCTCCTTCCATCAATGAGAGCTTTGAATGGTTGACCAAATACTTATTTTCCACCATAATTTACAAATAAATTCTTTAAAATTCCTACAATGTGAATTCCTGGATTTTTTTTCTTATTCTGTCTCTCACAGTTGAAGTGTACCTATGGTGGAAATTACAGACCTCTGTCATCATTTTAAGTGGGAGAACTTGCACAATCGGTGGCTGACTAAGTACTTTTTTGCCCCACTGTATATATCAGCGCCTATAACGTCAATCCTTTACTCATCTTTCGGTTCCTTGTGGGGGTGTTTTGTTTCACAACCTGCGCTACCATAATGTGCAAATATTTTAAACTTTGCGGTGAATGTGACTCTTAAGTGTTTCACTGTCACATTAATCATTACGGACGGGATCAAAGGAGGTAGTGCCATCTGAAAATGGAAGGAGCACAGATCATTTGCATATGGCTTTGCTCTCTTGTAATATATGTGCACTTTCAACAAGCAAAGAGGGTTAATTGTCAGCTTTCATGAATATGCATCTGGTAACGTACAGTATATTAAAACCTTTCCCTGGCATGTAATATTCGACTTTAACAAATGTGTTATTTGTTGCATAATACAGACTACATACGGAACATTTTTTTTTTTTTTTTAAGTGCATTATGAAGTTGCTCACATTATAAATGCATTAGTATGATAATGCCATGCTAACATTTACAGAGTGGTTCCATGAAGACCTTATATGAATGTCACACTAAAGGGCGGTATAGCTCGGTTGGTATAGTGGCCGTGCCAGCAACTTGAGGGTTCCAGGTTCGATCCCCACTTCTGCCATCCTAGTCATTGCTGTTGTGTCTTTGACCAAGACACTTTACCCACCTGCTCCCAGTGCCATCCACACTGGTTTAAATGTAACTTAGATATTGGGTTTCACTATGTACAAACCCCGTTTCCAAATAAGTTGGGAAATTGTATTAGTTGTAAATATAAACAGAATACAATGATTTGTAAATCCTTTTCAACCCATATTCAGTTAAAAGCACTACAAAGACAAGATATTTGATGTTAAAACTCAAACTTTATTTTTTTTGCAAACAATAATTAACTTAGAATTTCATGGCTGCAACACGTGCCAAAGTAGTTGGGAAAGGGCCTGCTCACCACTGTGTTACATCATATTTTCTTTTAACAACACTGAATAAACGTTTGGGAACTGAGAAAACTAATTGTTGAAGCTTTGAAAGTGGAATTATTTCACATTCTTGTTTTATGTAGAGCTTCAGTCGTTCAACAGTCCGGGGTCTCCGCTGTCGTATTTTACACTTCATAATGCGCCACACATTTTCGATGGGAGTCATGTCTGGACTGCCGGCGGGCCAGGAAAGTACCCGCACTCTTTTACTACGAAGCCACGCTGCTGTAACACATGGCTTGGCATTGTTTTGCTGAAATAAGCAGGGGCGTCCATGATAACGTTGCTTGGATGACAACATATGTTGCTCCAAAACCTGTATGGACCATTCAGCATTAATGGTGCCTTCATAGATGTGTAAGTTACCCATGTCTTGGGCACTAATACACCCCTCTACCATCACAGATGCTGGCTTTAGAACTTTGCACCTATAACAATCCGGATGGTTCGCGTCCCCTTTGTTCCGGAGGACACCACGTCCACAGTTTGCAAATATAATTTGAAATGTGGACTCGACAGACCACAGAACTCTTTTCCACTTTACATCAGTCCATCTTAGATGAGCTCGGGCCCAGCGAAGCCGGCGGCGTTTCTGGGTGTTGTTGATAAATGGCTTTCGCTTTGCATAGCAGAGTTTCAACTTGCACTTACAGATGTTGTGTCCAACTGTAGTTACTGACAGTGGTTTTATGAAGTGTTCCTTAGCCCATGTGGTGATATCCTTTACACATTGATGTCGGTTTTTGATGCAGTACCACCTGAGGGAGCAAAGGTCCGTAATATCATCGCTTACGTGCAGTAATTTCTCCAGATTCTCTGAACCTTTTGATGATTTTACGGACCGTACATGGTAAAATCCCTAAATTCCTTGCAATAGCTTGTTGAGAAATGTTGTTCTAAAACTGTTTGACAATTTGCTAACAAATTGGTGACCCTCACCCCATCCTTGTTTGTGAATTACTTAGCATTTCATGGAAGCTGCTTTTATACCCAATCATGGCACCCACCTGTTCCCAATTAGCCTGCACACCTATGGGATGTTCCAAATAAGTGTTTGATGAGCATTCCTCAACTTCATCAGTATTTATTGCCACCTTTCCCAACTTTTTTGTCACGTGTAGCTGGCATCAAATTCTAAAGTTAATGATTATTTGCAACAACAACAAAAAAAATGCTTTTCAGTTTGAACATCAAATATGTTGTCTTTGTCGCATATTCAACTGAATATGGGTTGAAAAAGATTTGCAAAACCAACTCATACGGAAACAGGGTTTTTAAAAGCGCTTTGGGACGGCGTGGCGCAGTGGGAGAGTGGCCGTGTGCAACCCGAGGGTAACTGGTTCAAATCCCACCTAGAACCAACCTCGTCACGTCCGTTGTGTCCTGAGCAAGACATTTCACCCTTGCTCCTGATGGGTGCTGGTTGGCGCCTTGCATGGCAGCTCCCTCCATCAGTGTGTGAATGTGTGTGTGAATGGGTAAATGTGGAAGTAGTGTCAAAGCGCTTTGAGTACCTTGAAGGTAGAAAAGCGCTATACAAGTACAACCCATTTATCATTTATTTGGGTCACTAGAGAAAAGCGCTATATAAATATAATTCACTTCACTTCACTAAAGCAGGGGTGTCAAACTCATTTTAGATCGGGCACCACAAAAGAGAAAAATCTACTCCCAAGTGGGCCGGACAGGTAAAATCACGGCACGATGACTTAAACATAAAGAAAACTTCAGATTGTCTTTAAAAATAGAGCAAGCCCATTCTGAAAATGTACAAATCATAATGTTGATTTTTTTTTATTTATTATTATTTGTATTTTTTTTTTAAATATATACTTTGTCTTTATTTATATTTGCTGAATAAAGTGTGTGATAATGTTCATCGCTCGACTCAATGGTGTTAATTTTCGATCTATCAAGATAAAAAAATGATATCAATATCAAATTACAGTATGTTAATTATGTAGTTTGATAATTTTCCTTGATTGATGTACTAACATCATGTGGTTTATTTTTGTATCATCTACAAAGATACAAATAATTGCTATTGTGACTTCTAGTGGACACATTTAGAACAGCTGTTTCTTTCATTCAAAAATTGCAGGTTCATTTTTATACCTAGCAAACTCATCCCGCAAACCTGATCCGGGCCATACATTTGACACCCCTGCACCAAAAAATCTTTATCATTCCAAAGTGTAACCTTCTATCCATAAGCACTCAGAAGAATTAAAATGTTAAAGGGGGCCTATGATGATTATTATCTACAAATAACACTCCTCCTTGTGGTTCTTCAACATCAGCATAGTGATGGCGGAATGGTGTCGTCTTTCAGCAGCTAAACAACTTTGTACTGGTCCATGTTGATAAAACAGTCCCCAATAGTCCTTCTGCAAGGAAAGCAGCTATTGGCTGTCCTAAAGGTAGGTAAAAATTGCTGGATGACGTCATCAACATGTGTGTATACTATATATATATATATATATATATATATATATATATATATATATATATATATATATATATATATATATACTGCGATGAGGTGGCGACTTGTCCAGGGTGTATGCACATGCATATTTGACAGCAATAGAGGAGAGAGGAATAAGATAAAGAAGTTGTTTTAAAAAAGTGCTGCACTGTAAAAAAAAATCTGCATAATTTACGGTAAGATACCAGCTGCCGAGTTTTCCAGGAATTCACCATAAAAATACAATTACGATGTATATGACAGTACGATATGTTGATTTTGAATCTGTTAATTTTACAGGTAACTGTTTTTGCTTACAGTAAATTATTTAGAAAAAAATTATATATTGTTAACCTGTTTGAAATAAAACCACAACATAGAATTTACGGTAAAATATTGGCAACTGGGGTTGCCAGGAATTCATCGTAAAACAAATTAGGGCTTAAAAGGATGGATGTTGTAGTGGTTTGTGTTGTGGTTTGTGCAGCCCTTTGAGACACTAGTGATTTAGGGCTATATAAATGAACATTGATAGATTGATTGATAAAATAGTCTTGCAAATCAGCCTAGTCCCAGGTGCATGTTTTGGAGATGGGAACAGGCCGGAGTACCTGAAGAGAAACCACATAGTTACCGGAACAACATGCAAACTCAGCACAGAAAGACTCCTAGCCCGGGAACTGAACCCAGCACCTCACTACAAGTACAAGTATTAACCACTGCTCCACCATGCTCACCTATCACCAACACTACACACTAAACAACATTGTGTTTAAAAATAACACAATTTTAACCCAACTGCTGGTTCAAAAAAGGACAAACCCCTTTGTTGAGTTATTTTAACTCAACATTTTGGGTTAATTTTTTTCAACCCAACTTTTCAGCATTTAATTATTTAACCCAAAAGTTGAGTTAGGCTAATTCAATATTGGTAGATTCATAACCCAACTATTGGGTTTAATTTATTTAACACAAAAGCTGAGTAATGCTAACAACAATGTTGGGTTATTACCAACCCAACTTTTGGGTTGTGAAATTTAGCGCTCAGTCGTTGGTTACAAATTATACATTTTACTGCTGGTCTGTCCTACTTCTTCCCAACTACTGATCAAAATTATTTGTATTCCATTAAAATGTACTGAAAAGCAAGACATGAGTGAAATTGTTTTTACAAGAATTGCCGTGTAGGGTCATAGTAGTTCTATACAGCATGTTCAAATGTGTTCATGTACATAAGATGTGTGATTGAAAATAATGTTAATGAGACTATTCCTTGATAAAAGTCCCTTCAAGAAAAAAGTTACTTTAAAAAAAAAAAAAAAAAAAGCCTTTTACCCAAAAATGCGTTACTCATTGAAAAACAACCCAAAAATGAATGAATGAATGAAATAAGTTTATTTTGGTCATATAATCAACCATCAATCATTTTGTGTGATCAATTCCACAATACAGATTATACATATTTAACAATCATACACATTTACACACAAAAAGAAAAGAAACATATGCTGGTTCATCATTTTTAAAACCTAGAAATTTAGTTAAAATAATACCCTATAATTCCAAAAATGGATTGGTCTTTATATAAGTAATTCCAAAAATTTAACCCAACACTCACAACTCATAAATTGGGTATTCAAAATAACCCAGTATTTTTTCGTGTGTAATATATAAATACGACACACTAAATGATCTGTGTTACTGACACATGTCAGCGGTACATTAAGGATTTTAACCTGAAAGTATTTGTACAACCTTTCACTGGACAACCCACAACATGGCCTTCCGCAACACGATCCTTCAAGTGAGCTATTAGACAGATATGTAGTACTTTATTGATTAAAAATGGGTCTTAAATGCACCGTATCTTTTAAATAGCTGATTTCTACCAGTTCCAACACACTCAAACACAGTGTGGCTCATTTCCATGCAGTTTGCAATAAAGCACATTGACATAACGCCTCAAAGTCTGAAACCACTTGCCACGAAAATACAAGAAAATATGTTGTTAGCCAAAAGTTAACTAGGCTAATGCTTTAACACAAACCCCTAAAAGAATTAAGGTGTGCTGTAAATGCAAATGTACAAGATATAATAATACCGTCCACTGGCATGCGTGCGATATTACAGTGTTGGCCAATGCAGTGTACCATTTGTCATTATTTTTACAATAAAGTAATGTGTTTGTACGTATTATGACCATAGTTGGCCCTGCGATGAGGTGGCGACTTGTCCAGGGTGTACCCCGCCTTCCGCCCGATTGTAGCTGAGATAGGCGCCAGCGACCCCCGCGACCCCAAAAGGGAATAAGCGGTAGGAAAATGGATGGATGGATGACCATAGTTAGTAGTAATCAATAGTTTGCTTATTAATGATTTTTGTTGGGTTTTGTATTGTGTAGTTATATTCATATAGTATATTTATATGGTAATTACTATTCTGTGACTGTAATTTGTTTGTTTTCTCATTGATGCTTTTATTTGTTTATGTATTTATAGTAATTTACTTGTAATTGTATTGAGTTTGTGGACCCCAGGAAGACTAGTGGGTTGTTAAGGCAACCAGCTAATGGGGATCCTTAATAAAAATAAAGAAAAATAGCAATTTAGGTTTCTTTGTTTGCAGGAATCCATTGCATTTACTACTGTGATGAACTATTTATGATTTTAATGTGTTTTAAATTTCTCCCCGTAGTTTTAACGGTAATTTTTTACAGCGTAATTTTGATTACATTTATAACTGAACTCCCGTTGGATCTACCTTTTTTTTTTCTTGAATTCCAATCAATTGTATTCTGCATTGTTTAATACTAAAGTATTGAATTAGATCAAAAGAATGGAGGATTATTTGTGACATTCATGGACGAACCGACTGACTTGCTCATTTTTTTTTTTTTTTTAGTTTAGTTTAGTTTAGTTTATTAAGGATCCCCATTAGTCTACACCGCAGTGGAGACTATTCTTCCTGTGGTCCAGGCAAAAAACATCACACAACCACAAAACAAAAGATTAAAATGCAGTACAATATGATCCAATAATAAATTGTCATAATACAAAAATAGCAACAACAAAGAACCAAAAAATACTAATAACTTTTGTTACATTATACTTTTCATACCAAAGATGAAAATAGCAATATAAAAATAGATATACTGTATACATTTTTGCAAAAATAAAACAAAGAACCAATGGCCTAAAATATACACATTAGTGTAAACAATAAGTGACGAAAAAGTATCATCAATCTATTTTCTGCTGCTTATCCCATAATCAATAAAATACTCAATAGTCAATAAAAACAGTCATGACATTAGGTACAATCTAGAATCATCTCTTTACGCAATACTTCTCCTTTTAGTGTATTCTTAAAGCCCACTATGCTGGTGATTGATAGCAGATATTCATTAACATGAAAGGGGACTTCTGATTATTTTTTTTTCATCTTATCTGACTTCTAAATGTTGTTACAATGTCGGCCAAGCATGTTAAACAAAAAGAGATCAAAGCATCAAATCATGCATTTGGGCGTGAGCTTGCATGCAGTTTTAGATGTCTCTTTTTGCTGGGTTTTTTGCAGTCTTTCTACATTGTGACGTCACAGCCAGGTGGACATGCTTATTTCTGATCTACAAAAGCCTTGCTTTTATTAAAAAGCATACCCAACCTTGATAGCACATGCAAAACTGAGCCACTAAACTTGTGCAGGCTCTTAAGTGAGCAGATTAAGGAATGCAATCCATTTAGCGTGTCTCTCTTCATAAATATGCAGAATATATGATAAAAATCAGAGCGGCCACAATACTAAGAGAAGAAGATGTAATTATAATTATTTAGAGCACACAGTGTGATCTATCAAGGCTAAAGCGCAAATGTGAGTGATGTTGTACGTCTTTCTTTAGCATGTCTGAAAAGTGTGCACAAACTGACACAGTCTGGCACACGGCTGTGAGTAAGGAGGCGATTACGCTGCAGCATCATCCCATGTATGCTAATCAACATACATTATATGGACTGTCAAAAATAATAATATTTGAAAATATTGTCTATTCAGCAATATAATTTTATAATTTTATAGTGTTTTACTCTAAATGCACAATCCCGCATGTCATCTGCAGCAAGCTCTGCCGACACCTCCGCTAGAAGCGCGGCGGGACAAGCCCCTGCTTTTTCTGCACGCATCGCGGCCAGGGCTGCAGACAATCTACAATCAGCCTACCTGGTTCTGATGAAGACAGACAGCATAAAGACCAGCGGACCTGAAGTGCCGGAACGTAGTTCAACTCTCGTAGTTAGGATCTCGTCTATGGCTTCCCTATCGTGTACTTGCTCTCTCTCTGTGTCTTCCCTGTTCCTGTGTCTTATGTCTTTTCTGTTCCCTGCAATGTTCCCTCTGTTTCACGTGATCAAGCTGTGTGCCTTGACTTCCCTCTTGATTCCGGACTTCCCTCCCTCAAGCCTCGAACACTGCTTGGACAGGGACCTTGTTGCTTCTCTCCAGCCCTATACAGCTTGCCTGCCCACGGACTGCTTTCTCGCATTGCCCCTTTGGTCTGACGAAAGATTCATCCAACACGCACATACAACAAAGTCTGGTAACATATACATGGTTAATTCTACACATCGTCTTGCACCTTTCAAGATAAGGAGGGGGGTACTGTCACGGCGCATGGATGATTTAAGGGGATCATTCAAAAAAATGTAATTGATGTGTTTGGTGTCTACTGGTGTTTCTTTTACATTGTTTTTTTCATATAGAACATATGTTATTAACTTATGTCCTACTTGACAAAAAAAAAACCTTCTTGCAATATGCATTTTCTTGTGCCTGGAGCGCACATTCGCAGTCAAAGCCAGTCTCTCCAATCAGTGTGCTGAAAACGAAAACAAGTGGGTGGCATGCACTTTAGGACTGCTTCTAAAATGTCAAGAAAAAAGTGTGACATGTCTGCTGTTTGTTTGGAAACATAGCAACATGCCACACTAACAGGCAGCAAATGATCAGATGTCTCCATGGCAAAAGCCGTATTGCACAAAAAACTAATTTACATAAGGCGGTCTACAACACACTCTTCCACTTTTGGCAGGTGCAGTTTTTGTAGATCACATGCAAAACACTCACAACGTCATAGTTTGCACACGCTGTTTAGCTTGTGGTATTTGGATCGTAGTAGACCAGGCCCTTAGTCAAGCTCTCCCCCAGAGGGAGCGCCTCCCCCTCTGCTTCAGGCTGTGAGGAAACACAAAAAAGGTAGGAAAGTATTATTTTAATCTGATCTTGGCATGTGCAAAAGATCACTGAGGTGCAAACATAAATTCTGCTAAAAGCAGCTGTTTTTTATGCGGCCATGAATCCATCGGAGCGTGTGCAGGTGTACCTAATGATGTGACTGTGTGAACCTATACAATTATTTTTTTCGACCGTGTCTGGGAAAAAAAACAGTGGTGACGACTTCGAGATATATATTTAAACGGTGCACATTTTCAGTTTAATTAGATTTATTTTTGTTATTTTTGGTTTCATTTGCAATCTGGGAATGCCTCCAGAAACAAACCTTTTATATTACGGGTTCTAAATGTAACTGTGGAGCAACATTTATGCAAAATGTACACCAAAGCATATCCAAGACATTATATCTAGACCGGTGGTTCTCAAATGGGGGTACACGTACCCCTGGGGGTACTTGAAGGTATGCCAGGTGTTACGTGAGACTTTAAAAAAATATTCTAAAAATAGCAACAATTCAAAAATCCTTTAGAAATATATTTATTGAATAATACTTCAACAAAATATGAATGTAAGTTCTTAAACTGTGAAAATAAATGCAACAATGCAATATTCAGTATTGACAGCTAGATTTTTTTGTGGACATTTTCCTTAAATATTGATGTTAAAGATATATTTTTTTGTGAATAAATGTTTAGAATTATGTTCATGAATTCAGATGGATCTCTAATACAATCCCCAAAGAGGGCACTTTAAGTTGATGATTTCTTTTATGTGTAGAAATCTATATTTATAATTGAATAACTTGTTTATTTTTCAACAAGTTTTTAGTTATTTTTCTATATATTTTTCTCCAAATAGTTCAAGAATGACCACTACAAATGAGCAATATTTTGCACTGATATACAATTTAATAAATCCGAAACTGAGGACATAGTGCTGTATTTTACTTTTATCTCTTTTTTTCAACCAAAAATGCTTTGCTCTGATTAGGGGTACTTGAATTAAAAAAATTTTCACAGGGGGGTACATCACTGAAAAAAAGTTGAGAACCACTGATCTAGACAACAAAAAAGTGTTTTAAAACGAGCTCGATTCGTTCCACGACTAAGCTCGTAATTTAGAACGCTCGTATCTCAAAGCAACCCTGTTAAAAAATTAAAGTTAAAATACCAATGATTGTGACACACACTAGGTGTGGCAAAATTATTCTCTGCATTCGACCCATCACCCTTGGTCACCCCCTGGGAGGGGAGGGGAGCAGTGAGCAGCAGCGTTGGCCACGCCCGGGAATCATTTTTGGTGATTTAACATCAAATTCCAACCCTTGATGCTGAGTGCCAAGCAGGGAGGTAATGAGTCCCATTTTTATAGTCTTTGGTATGACTCGCCCGGGGTTTGAACTCACAACCTACCGATCTAAGAGCTGACATTCTAACCTCGTTCATTGGAACAAATTGAAATAAATTTAATTGGGGCTTGACTCTTCCAAAACACCACCATTTTCATATCGATCAAGCCTTTCAGAAAGAAACCCTGAATAATAAATACTGTTTGAAAATCGTCGATAACCGATCTTTCACAATAAAACCATAAAGCATTGATGACTTTACTGTCCACTTTATTACAATGTTTCTTGTGTAACCTCAGCAGGAACAACAATGTGTAACAAGATATTAAGTCTTTATTGTTCAAACCGTGACCATCTGGCACTTCTTCTGTTTTTGTTTCCTTGTTTCCTGTCAGCGCTTTTATTTGAAATTCCTTTCCTGCGTGTCTGCTCTGAACTCCTTCACCTGTCCCTGATTGGCAGCCCGGCACACCTGGTTGCAGTTGCCAATCAGGCTGTTATTTATGCCTGCCTCGCCTGTTCTTCAGTGCTCGAGGATTAATTATTGTTGAGGAATGACTGCCCCCCTTGTTTTGAGTACAATAAAGACTCTTACCTTCACGTCGTTCTACTGTTTCCCGCATCTTGGGGGTCAGAACCGCCTCAGCCATGCGGGTTCCTGACACAAACGGCACGACCCTGGGACAAATATTACTTCAAAGAATGGTGGAACTACTCGTAACTTAAAGGTATGCTCGCAATTCGAAGCGTAACATTTTTCACATGACAGTGATGAAACATTTAGATTGACATATCACTCTGTAAACCAAGTGCCTCAGACATGCGGCCCACGGGCCAACTGCGGCCCGCGAGATGTTATTTTCAGGCCCCCACGGAAGTTTAATGTTAGTGCGGCCCGCAAGTTTTGTATGACTGGCGCTTGACAGCGTTGTTATTTGGGTCCAAAATGGCTCTTTGAACATTCTGGGTTGCCTCCCCCTGCGTTAGTAGAAAAGCAGCAAATGAGTGAAAGCAATAAAGACGTTGCCATGGAGACAAGGGTTTTCTTACGTGCGTAACCGGTGGTCTTTTCCTCTGCGTTGTGTGTTGTTTAATGCAAATGTGTGATTTTCATGGCCATTGTGTTTACATATGTATGCTGTTCTTGCAAACCAGACTTTTGTGTAATTTTTGGGGGGTGAGTGTAACAGGGTCAATTACGTCTTGTAAATAATGTATTTTCTAATGTTTTATTATTCTTATAATTACACAAAATATGTAAGTTACATGTAAATACCTGAATATTGTTTGATGTTTTGTCAATGTGGAACCATTGTCTCGTTGTCCCTCCTACTGCAATAGTTACTGTGACACCTGTCTTTTTATATGCGTTGGACACGCCCTCCAACTTCCCTTTTTGTCTACGATAACGGGAGAGGGGCTCGACGATGGCACGAAGTATTTGATGACAATTGTATTCTGTGTTATCAGTAAAGTGCAGTGGAGAAACCCATGGTGTCGGTCGTCTTCCATAAACAACACACAACGCAGAGGAAAAGACCACCGGTTACACGTGTCTGGCTGCACTCACACCGCGACACCTGTCCATCAGTAATAAGAGTCCCCGATAACTTGGACCAATTCAAACCGTGTTTTGTTCTTTTTGTTGTTTAATTTGCATTGCCTCACATGATGAACACTACATCATTGACGAATACCTCAATTTCAAATGTCACATTAGCCATCTGTTAAACAAATTATCCAAATATGTTGGCCTGTTCTTTCACCTTCGTCATTATCTTCCTCTTTATGCTCTACTTACCTTGTACAAAACTCTCTTTGGACCAGATCTAAACTACTGTAATATCATCTGGTGTAACACCTTCCCTACCTACCTTCACAAATTAGAATCCATGCAAAAGAAAATTATACGGGCCCTGTCATGGTCCAAATTTAATGCTCCCACTCGTCATCTATTTCATAAATATCATCTCTTAAGATTGACAGAGTTCAATATTTATCAATATGCTTGTTTAACCTATCAAGTCATTTACAGGCTGAATTATAGGCTCTGTAGTTTGGTTCGTATCTACCATCCCCAGCATGCCCACAACACTCGTAACTTACATCTGATAACAGGTATACATCGTTTACTGGCTTGTACCGCTCACAGTGTCGTATGCAGGAGACCAAAGATTTGGAACCAGCTTAATGAGAGCCTCAATGCTGTATCCATTCTCCAACTTCAAAAAGAAACTGAAAACTTACCTATTAACCACATATCTTTAATGCCTCATGTGGGGTAGACTACTGTTGGGTTTTCCATGGTTGAATGAATGTATGTATGTATGGGTATGCTTGCTTTAGTACTATTATCTTGTGTTTATCATATAGCGTTGTTTTGTTTTTGTTTTTTGTTGTTGTGCTTGCTACCATGTTTGATCTTTCCATGTATATATTGTCCTTTGGACCCCCTGTCAAAAGCTTCTTCTAGCTTATTTGGGGGACCCTTTCACGTACCAACATCTTTAAATGATGATATTCACCACTATTGTAAATGTTGTATGGTATTGTGACTAAACTTGTTAACAAACAAACAAACAAATACATATATTTCTATATGACGCCGGATAACACTCCGGGAGCCGTCACTTTTTTGCGCTCGCTATCCAGGTACTATTATCCACCAACCGCCGTGTTGCTGTAGGGAGGAAAAGCGGAACAACACACATTGCGGGAATAACATTATTCTCCGTGCGTCGGCTGAATACAAATATATTCCACAACCCCAAACATGTCTTTTTCAAAGCCTGCAGCGAAGAGAAGGGTTAGTGATGTGCAAAGACAATTCCAGGAAAAGTGGGAGATGCAATATTTCTTTGTTGAGCACAGGGGCACCCCGACAGAGAAAGTTGCGGTGCACAAGGAATACAATTTTGAAAAGTCATTATACAACAAGACATGCTGAGGAGTATGCAACATTTTTTTTAAAGAAATCTTTTCTTGCGGCCCAGCCTCACCCAGACTCTGCGTCCAGTGGCCTCCAGGTAAATTGAGTTTGAGACCCCTGCTGTAAACCAAGCATTTCATTTGCAGTGCACGAGGTTTCTGTCAACCTGACCGCCTGTGAGGAGATTGAGGACATTCACTGCAGATCAGTACATGGTTTACGTGTCCTAAACATACTAGAATTAAGTCGGTAGTTGCTTGGAAAAAAAACAGTTGCTCATATCTTAGACTTACTGTAGACTTTGCATATGCATCCACGTTTATGGATGTATGTTATATTGTCTTCATATTCCAGCGAGTTAGTCAATTTTTGGGAGGTATTAATGGGTTTATCATGATGCGTTCAAGAGTCTTACGACCTGAAGGAAGAAGCTGATACAGAACCTGGAGGTTCTGCTACGGAGGCTGCGGAACCTATCTCGAGAGTCTAATGTAATCTAATATTTCATATGTACTGTAGTCCTCTATTTAGTATCACATATAATAGGTCATATTTAATATTGCACATACAAACCCCGTTTCCATATGAATTGGGAAATTGTGTTAGATGTAAATATAAACAGAGTATTTGCAAATCCTTTTCAACCCATATTCAGGCGAATGCACTACAAAGACAAGATATTTGATGTTCAAAGTCATAAACTTAATTTTTATTTGCAAAAATAAAAATAAATTTAGAATTTAATGGCTGCAACACGTGCCAAAGTAGTTGGTAAAGGGCATGTTCACCACTGTGTTACATCACCTTTTCTTTTAACACACTAAATAAACGTTTAGGAACTGAGGAAACTAATTGTTGAAGCTTTGAAAGTGGAATTCTTTACCATTCTTGCTTGATGTACAGCTTAAGCTGTTCAACAGGCCGGAGTCTTGTTGTCGTATTTTACACTTCATAATGCGCCACACATTTTCGATGGGAGACATGTCTGGACTGCAGGCGGGCCAGGAAAGTACCCGCACTTTTTTACTACGAGGACACGCTGTTGTAACACGTGGCTTGGCATTGTTTTGCTAAAATAAGCAGGGGCTTCCATGATAACGTTGCTTGGATGACAACATATGTTGCTCCAAAACCTGTATGGACCATTCTGCATTATTGGTAGCTTCAAATATGTGTAAATTACCCATGCCGTGGTCACTAATGGACCCCCATACATCGCAGATGCTCGCTTTTGAATTTTACGCCTAAAACAATCCGGATGGTTATTATCCTCTTTGTTCCGGAGGACACCACGTCCACAGTTTCCAAATATAATTTGAAATGTGGAATCGTCAGACCACAGAACACTTTTCCACTTTGCATCAGGCCATCCTAGATGAGCTCGGGCCCAGCGAAGCCGGCGGCGTTCCTTTGCGTTCACTTTGCATAGTAGAGTTTTAACTTGCACTTACAGATGTAGCGACGAACTGTAGTTACTGACAGTGGTTTTATGAAGTGTTCCTGAGCCCATGTGGTGATATCCTTTACACACTGTTGTCGGTTTTTGATGCAGTACCGCCTGAGGGTTCAAAGGTTTGTAATATCATTGCTTACGTGCAGTGATTTTTCCAGATTCTCTGAACCTTTTATTTTTATGGACCGTAGATGGTAAAATCCCTAAATTCCTTGCAATAGCTCGTTGAGAAATGTTGTTCTAAAACTGTTCGACAATTCCTTACAAATTGGTGACCCTCGCCCCATCCTTTTTTGTGAATGACTTAGCATTTCATGGAAGCTGCCTTTTTTACCCAATCAAGGCACCCACCGGTTGCCAATTAGCCTGCACACCTGTGGGATGTTCCATATAAGTGTTTGATGAGCATTCCTCAACTGTATCAGTAGTTATTGCCACCTTTCCCAACTTCTTTGTCACGTGTTGCTGGCATCAAATTCTAAAGTTAATGATTATTTGCAACAACAAAAAAATGTTTATCAGTTTTAACATAAAAAATGTTGTCTTGTAGCATATTCAACTGAATATGGGTTGACAGTTATTTGCAAATGATTGTATTCCGTTTATATTTACATCTAACACAATTTCCCAACTCATGAAAACAGGGTTCGTAATATCATAAAACATATGATGTCATAAACATGTAGCATAGCCTAGCAAATGCAAAAACTAACAAATAGCTAATAATAACAATCAGCACTGCACCCTGATAAATTGATTTTAGCGTTACCATTAGCTTGTTAAAGTTAAAGCAATCAAGCCTTTTTCTTTCAAAAAAAAGTTTTAATCACATACTTTCTTCAAGGACCAAGACAGCCGACTGTAATTTGTTTTTTTGCCCTCAGTCAAATAGAGCTCTGTGTTGAATAAGGACCGTTCATTGTCTCTGATCGTTATCACCCACCATCACCAGATGAGTCAGTCATTAATTATGGAAGATTGCATTCCCGCTTTATTAAATTTGACGTCATCATTTGAGCTTTCATTAAAAAGATGAGTTCTAATACCAATTTCTCCAATTGCTACCACTTATCCTGTTCAAGGTCTCAGATGAGCTGAAGATTATCAAGGCCTACCTTTACAATTATTGAGACGCGAGGTTCACCTTAAAACGGTTGCCAGTCAAGTACTTGGCACATACAGCTGTAGGAACGACTATCTCAGTGGTTCTTAAACTGGGTTCGATCGCACCCTAGGGGTTCGGTGAGTCGGGCTCAGGGGTTCGGCGGAGATCAAAACACACCCGACTTCGTGTGAATAAAAACTTCTCCCTATCGCCGTATTACGGATACGGCAACAGCAGAAGTCACACTGATTTGCAGGTGTGTCATTTGTTGTGAGTTTAGACGCTGTGTTGGTTTTGTTCTTTGAACAAGGTGATGTTCATGCATGGTCCATTTTGTGCACCAGTAAAAAAACATGCTAACACTCTAGTATGGGGAACATATTCACCATTAATTAAGTTGCTTATCAACATGCAAATGAGTAACATATTGGCTCTTATTCGGTCATTTTTAAGTACTTATTAAAGTCTTATTAGACATGGCTTTATCATAACCCAAACCCTGGCCTTAACCCTAACCAAATAACTCTAAATTAAAGGCCTACTGAAATTACATTTTCTTTTTTAATCGGGGATAGCAGGTCCATTCTATGTGTCATACTTGATCATTTCGCGATATTGCCATATTTTTGCTGAAAGGCTTTAGTAGAGAACATCCACGATAAAGTTCGCAACTTTTGGTCGCTAATAAAAAAGCCTTGCCTTTACCGGAAGTAGCAGACTTGTGAGGGCTCCTCACGTCCGCACCTTGATTACAATCATAGACACCAGCAGCGCAAGCGATTCCGACCGAGAAAGCGACAATTTCCCCATTAATTGGAGCGAGGGTAGTGAGAGTGAAGGACTAGAAGAAGAAAAAAAAGACAAGGGCAGTGGGAGCGATTCAGATGTTATTAGACACATTTACTAGGATAATTCTGTAAAATCCCTCATCTGCTTATTGTGTTACTAGTGTTTTAGTGAGATTATAAAGTCATACCTTAAAGTCGGAGGGGTGTGGTGACCGCCAGTGTCTCTGAGTGAAGCCAAGCAAGTCACAGCTGCAGAAAGAACGACACAAGCTCCGCTCAAGTTTACGGTAAAAGCCAACTTATTACCACAATTTTCTCACCGAAACCTGCCAGTTGACATGTGGTAGAGAAACCTGTTCGCTTGACTCCTCTGTTCCATATTAAAGCTTCGCAACAAACAAAGAAACACCGGCTGTGTTTGTGTTTCTACAGCCGGCCAAAATACACCGCTTTCCACCAAATGCATTCTTCTTTCTAGTACCCATTATTAATTGAACAAATTGCAAAAGATTCAGCAACACAGATGTCCAGAATACTGTGTAATTATGCGATTAAATCGGACAACTTCTAGCCGTGAGTGGTGCTGGGATAAAATGTCCGCTACAACCAATAACGTCACAAGCACGCGTCAACATTACGCGACGTTTTCAACAGGATACTTCGCGGAAAATTTTAAAATTGCAATTTAGTAAACTTAAAAGGCCGTATTGGCATTTGTTGCAATGTTAATATTTCATCATTGATATATAAACTATCAGACTGCGTGGTCGGTAGTAGTGGCTTTCAGTAGGCCTTTAAATTTTTGATACTTAGAATAATTTCCCCTGGTGTCCAAAAAACTCTAACTTAAGTCTTTTTTACTTAGAATATGCCATTAGCTGCCATTATGGTGTGCAGTGATGTTTTCAAATTACCGTGAATCTCGAACTATACAAAGTATTCCAATGGTTGAAATCTGCTCTTTTGCATGATACACTAGTTACTATGGTAATCTAATTAGTTACTATGCTAATCTAATTTGTTACTATGCTAATCTAATTTGTTACTGTGGTAATCTAATTTACGGCAACTCAGACAAGGCACCAAGCAGTGTGGGTGGTGAGCGTTTCCACAGAGTGTTTCCAGAGCAGTCAACCTGAAATGCGGGTGTCAGGGACAGACGCGGAAAGACATTTTTACAACAAATTTCTAAAGCTTAGTGATGTATCAGATTGTAAGTGTTTTTTTTTAC
This sequence comes from Nerophis ophidion, assembly GCF_033978795.1. Lineage (NCBI taxonomy): Eukaryota > Metazoa > Chordata > Actinopteri > Syngnathiformes > Syngnathidae > Nerophis > Nerophis ophidion. The sequence continues at coordinate 15,649,901 of NC_084630.1, read as the reverse complement.
CCTTCACTTTCATATTTCGCTGTGTTTGTTGCATTTTTGTTGCATTGTTTGATAGTAAAACATGTCGATCGAGAGGTGGTGTGACGTTCATATGTTGTCAATATTCAGTGTTTTATCGTTCATAGTTTATATTGAAAATCCCACATGCTTTATTTTCATGTACATTCTGGGTGTCTCGTTCAGTAAAAAAAAAATGTAAAATACCGTTGTTTTTTTTAAGACAGTCTCTCATAACTTTTGTAGCATTCAATCAGACATTATTGTAAGTTTTTGTATTAGTGTTCCTAAAAATTAGATAAACCGGCCGTCAGACGCATTTTTTTTCTCTACTTCGCTGGTAATCAGTATTAAAAAATAACGTTAAAAATGTAAAACATTCTCATGCATTTTAATCCATCCATCCGTTTTCTACCACACCTGTTCAAGAAGTCGCATCAAAGGTATGAAGTATTTTATTTATTATTGGTTGGATTCAGAATAAAATGTTATAAAACAAAAATAAGACTTATTATACTCTAAAAATGTTGGTCTTACTTAAAAATGCATACATTTTTTTTTTTGTTTTCAGTGTTAAAAAATATTATATGGCTCTCACGGTAATACACATTAAAATATTTGGCTTTAATGGCTCTCTCAGCCAAAAAGGTTCCCGAACCCTGCCCTAGGGTAAACTGGGTAACACATGGCATACTGACAAAGCTCAACCTATTGTTACTATAACAATCTACAAGATTAATATAGGTTGCCTCCCTCTTCCCCTCCATCTTTCAGTATTCCTTTTTATTTATTTATTAATTATTTTTTTTCCATCCATCCATTTTCTACCGCTTATTCCCTTTTGGGGTCGCGGGGGGTGCTGGCGCCTATCTCAGCTAAAATCGGGCGGAAGGCGGGGTACACCCTGGACAAGTCGCCACCTATTTTTTTATTTTATTTATCTTTCTAGTTATTATGTATACGTATTGTTGCATTTGAACAACTGTATTGTTGATAATAGAGGTAAACTATTGGTATTGTTCATAATCAATAGCGCTTTTTCTATTGGTATTTGTATTGCTCCAGTTGTAGTGTAAAAATGCTCAATGTGATTTCTATATTATTTATTTCACTAACCGCTTATTTGCTATCACTTTTACGATCATATTTGTACATATCGTATGTCCTGGTGTTCTTTTGTTGTTGTTGTTATTGTTGTGTTTGCTGTTGTTTTTGTCTCTGTCTAATCCCCCTCTTATTGCCACAATTTCCCCCTCTGTCTTCCTTTTTTTCTCTTTCTATCCCCTCCTGTTCCGGCCCGGCTGCACCAAATGATAATATAAATACATGTTAATAAAGTCAAATTCAAATAAGGCAACAAGCAAAGTATCCTACACTTCTGTTTTGTAAAGTAAATCTGAACAGCTGATATGGGCGTCTACACATACTATATGATTTGCCTGAGAAGGACAAAAAAAAAAAAAAGGTGTTCCCCAAATCAAAGTGTTGCCAAACACACATAACTTTGTCTTGAATTTGACAAAAATCATTTTATTTTTCTCTAAAGAAGAGTTCGGTGAATGCGCATATGAAACTAGTGGGGTTTGGTACCTCCAGCAAAGTTAAGAACCACTGATTTAGAGGAAGGAGCTTTATTTTGAAGCTGGCCGAGGAGTGTTATTTCTGACATCACTTCCTGTGTGGGGAATGGTCGTTCTGGCGTCACTTCCTCTCCAAACTCAGTTTGTAAACAATCAAAGAGTCCCTACAGAGCTAAGTGTCAGAGATTCAAGAAATACACGGCACACTTAAAATTTGTCCGATGAGGAAGACCTTAAACCAGGGGTCACCAACGTGGTGCCCGTGTGCACCTGGTAGCCCGCAAGGAGCAGATGAGTCGCCCGCTGGCCTGTTCTAAAAATAGCTCAAATAGCAGCACTTACCAGTGAGCTGCCTCTATTTTTTAAAATTGTATTTATTTACTAGCAAGCTGGTCTCACATTGCTCGACATTTTTTAATTCAAAGAGAGACAAAACTTAAATAGAATTTAAAAATCCAAGAAAATATTTTAAAGAATTGGTCTTCACTTGTTTAAATAAATTCATTTATTTTTTTACTTTGCTTCTTATAACTTTCAGAAAGACAATTTTAGAGAAAAAAATACAACCTTAAAAATGATTTTAGGATTTTTAAACACATAAATTTTTACCTTTTAAATTCCTTCCTCTTCTTTCCTGACAATTTAAATCAATGTTCAAGTAAATGTTTTTTTTATTGTAAAGAATAATAAATATATTTTAATTTAATTCTTAATTTTAGCTTCTGTTTTTTAGATGAAGAATATTTGTGAACTATTATTTTTAAACTTATGATTAAAATTACAAAAAATTATTTTGGCAAATCTAGAAAATCTTTAGAATCAAATTTAAATCTTATTTCAAAGTCTTTTGAATTTCTTTTAAAATTTTTGTTCTGGAAAATCTAGAAGAAATAATTATTTGTCTTTGTTAGAAATATGGCTTGGTCCAATTTGTTATATATTCTAACAAAATGCAGATTGGATTTTAACCTATTGAAAATATGTCGTTAAAATTCTAAAATTAATCTTAATCAGGAAAAATTACTAGTGATGTTCCATAAATTATTTTATCAATATTTTAAAAAAGAATTTAATTAGCTAGTTTTTCCTCTCCTTTTTTTCGGTTGAATTTTGAATTTTAAAAAGTCGAAATTGATAATAAACTGTTTTCAAAATAAAATTTTAATTTTTTTCCTGTTTTCTCCTCTTTTAAACCCTTCAATTAAGCGTTTTTGTCATCATTTATTCTCTACGAAAATCCTTCCGTAAAAGGAAAAAAAAATGTACGACGGAATGACAGACAGAAATACCCATTTTTTAATATATATAGTGAAGTGAAGTGAATTATATTTATATAGCGCTTTTCTCTAGTGACTCAAAGCGCTTTACATCGTGAAACCCAATATATAAGTTACATTTAAACCAGTGTGGGTGGCACTGGGAGCAGGTGGGTAAAGTGTCTTGCCCAAGGACACAACGGCAGTGACCAGGATGGCGGAAGCGGGAATCGAACCTGCAACCCTCAAGTTGCTGGCACGGCCGCTCTACCAACCGAGCTATGCCGCCCCATAGATTCATTTATTAAAGGTAAATTGAGCAAATTGGCTATTTCTGGCAATTTATTTAAGTTCGTATCAAACTGGTAGCCCTTTGCATTAATCAATATCCAAGAAGTAGCTCTTGGTTTCAAAAAAGTTGGTGACCCCTGCCTTAAACGATGGTTTAGTGCGGCTGAAGGGCTTAGGCTTAATAATTATTCGTCTTACAAACAGCTAAGCACTGAACTACAACGACCCTTTTTAGTATGCACAGTGAGGCATGATGGGAATAGGGTAGTGCTCCCCAGCGACTCTACAATATACTTTTGAATACAAATATTATGCAGGCCTTTAATTCGGGATCCGTGCAATATGACGTACGTTGAAGACAATATGAGACAATATGCTCCTTACTGAAAATGTATTCTCTTTCTCTCCATTGTTAGTCATTGTTGGTCAGCATTGAACAAACCCACAGGGGAGAATCGGATTTAAAGTACGTCCATGGTGGCTTCAGCAACAATAACAACAATTGTTACTTACTTGCAACAATTCACCATAATAAAACCAACCTTTACTCTTTGCCATAGAAGAAGAGGTGACAGGACCGGGCCAGTATCCTGGCAATAGCGTGAGATTCTATGTTCACATTAGCACTGAGGCTGAATATCAATGAGAAGTGACTTCGCTCTAACAGGCTTAAAAGGGTCATGTCATGATTTATTCTTACATTTAATACACGACCCTGTGGTCTCCATCAGGCTTTCTTAACCTTTTTGACTTTGGAGTCTAACTCTTCCACTACAGATGGGCACAGGGCCCACTCAAATATTAACACTGAATTAGTAATCTTACTATTAATTGTAATAGTTATATATATATATATATATATATATATAATCTATTTTAACAGGGTACACTTAGTAACCATGTGTTAATCTCAAAAATTATTATCAAGGCTTAAAGGCCTACTGAAAGGAGATTTTCTTATTTTAACGGGGTTAGCAGGTCCATTCTTTGTGTCATACATGATCATTTCGCGATATTGCCATATTTTTGCTGAAAGGATTTAGTAGAGAACATCCACGATAAAGTTCGCAACTTTTGGTGCTGATAAAAAAGCCTTGCCTGTACCGGAAGTCGCAGACGATGACGTCACAAGGGTGAGGGCTCCTCACGTCTTCACATTGTTTATAATGGGAGCCTCCAGCGGCAAGAGATATTCGGACAGAGAAAACGACAATTTCCCCATTAATTTGAGCGAGGATGAAAGATTCGTGGATGATAATATTGATAGCAAAGGACTAGAAAAAAAAAAAGAGAGAAAAAAAAGGCGATTGCATTGGGATGGATTCAGATGTTTTTAGACACATTTACTAGGATAATTCTGGGAAATCCCTTACCTTTCTATTGTGTTGCTAGTGTTTTAGTGAGATTAAATAGTACCTGATAGTCAGAGGGGTGTGTCCACGGGTGTCTTGACGCCAGTGTTTGAGGGAAGTCGACGGCAGCTGCATGGACAGTGCAAGCCCAGCTGATCTCCGGTAAGAGGGGACTTTTTACCACAATTTTCTCACCGAAACCTGCCGGTTGACATGTAGTCGGGAATCATAGTAAAGCTTCATCTCCGGTAATTTTAAACAAGGAAACACCGTGTTTGTGTGGCTAAAGGCTAAAGCTTCCCAACTCCATCTTTCTACTTTGACTTCTCCATTATTAATTGAACAAATTGCAAAAGATTCAGCAACACAGATGTCCAGAATACTGTTTGATTGCGCGATGAAAAGAGACGACGTTTAGCCGCAAGTGGTGCTGCGCTATGTCCCCTGCAACTCGGGACGTCACGTGTACACGTCATCATTCCGCGACGTTTTCAACAAGAAAATTAGTGGGAAATTTAAAATTGTAATTTAGTAAACTAAAAAGGCCGTATTGGCATGTGTTGCAATGTTAATATTTCATCATTGATATATAAACTATCAGACAGCGTGGTCGGTAGTTGTGGGTTTCAGTAGGCCTTTAGGTCAGGCTGATTGCAAAAATAAACAATCAAATATACTGCAAAGGAACTAATGAAAAATACATTTGCATACATTTAGGCAGTGCTTAAATAATATCTTTTTGAATAAATTAGTCATAAATAATACTCATTTAGAGATGACTTTTACACCATATTTTAATTTTATGAGTTTCACCTTTTATAATATAATGACTGAGAGAAAATCTGGTTGTAAGAAAACATGCAACTTTTCTGAAAATGCAAACTTTTGACCACAAACTTTGTCGCTGCCCGGCGACATTCGTCTAGCGGCAGACGTGATCTGGAGCGAGCACTGCCCGTCTCAGAAAATCTGTCTCTCGTCACGCTCGTATAAATGAGAAGGCATTTATTGAAATTGAACAAAAATAGCGCTAACGTAGTAGGAGGCGTTAGTTAGTACCTGTTGTATTTAGAGGACATACTAGTGTTGCTGCTGCGGGGATTATATAGGGGCGCTTCAAAAACACCATCCATCCATCCATCTTCCTCCACTTATCTGAGGTTGGGTTGCGGGGGCAGTAGCCTAAGCAGGGAAGCCCAGCCTTTCCTCTCCCCAGCCACTTCGTCCAGCTCTTCCCGGGGGATCACGAGGTGTTCCCAGGCCAGCCGGGAGACAGAGTCTTCCCAACGTGTCCTGGGTCTTCCCCGTGGCCTCCTACCGGTCGGATGTACCCTAAACACCTCTCTAGAGAGGCGTTCGAGTGGCATCCTGACCAGAGCCCCGAACCACCTAATCTGGCTCCTGAAGTAGTGGCTTTACTTTGAGATCCTCTCGGGTGGCAGAGCTTCTCACCCTATCTCTAAGGGAGAGCCCCGCCACCCGGCGGAGGAAGCTCATTTCCTCCGCTTGTACCCGTGATCTTGTCCTTTCGGTCATAACCCAAATCTCATGACCATAGGTGAGGATGGGAACGTACATCAACCGGTAAATTGAGAGCTTTGCCTTCCGGCTCAGCTCCTTCTTCACCACAACGGATCGATACAGCGTCCACGTTACTGAAGACGCCGCATCGATCTGCCTGTGGATCTCACGATCCACTCTTCCCTCACTTATGAACAAGACTCCGCGGTACTTGAACTCCTCCACTTGGGGAAGGGTCTCCTCCCCAACCCGGAGATGGCACTCCACCCTTTTCAAAACATTTGTTTATAATTATTGCATGCTGTGTTCAAATGTTTCAGCATATTGCTCACATGTCCTCCTTTTGATGATGTATCAATCTTGCAGTTATGACAAGTAGCTCTGTTGCAATCGTTCCTTGTAGAATGTGTGGGTTATACTTGTATAGCGCTTTCCTACCATTTAAGGTACTCAAAGGGCTTTGACACTACAGTATTTCCACATTCACACACTGATGGCGGGAGCTGCCATGCAAGGTGCTAACCACGACCCATCAGGAGCAAGGGTGATGTGTCTTGCTCAATGACGTGACTGGGATGGTAGAAGCTGGGGATTGAACCAGGAACCTTCCGGTTGCTGGCACGGCCACTCTCCCAACTGTAATTAACTTTAGAGCGTTTGTTGCGCCCGGGCGCCGACATCGTGCGATCACAATACGGGTTGCGTAATGTTGTCATCCTTACTCGGAAAAATCCATAAGAGTTTGAAAAAATGGTAAGCGATTCCAAGCAATCGATACTCGGGAACCGGCTCTGAACAAGAACCGGTTTTCGATTTCCATCCCTATATGCATGTGTGGAGGTTGCCCTCCCGTGGGTCCTCCAGACCACCTAGCATCGCCATGAGGGCCCAGATCAGGCTTACAATAGAGTTTTTATTTATAAACGTGCAGCTTGCTTTCCAGCCAATATTATAACGTCGCTCCCGTTTAGACAACAAGGCCCATCTGGGCCATCTACGCACCTGTCGCTGACTTCGAGGCCATGAGTGCCCAGATCAGGCTTACAATTGAGTTTTTATTTATAAACGTGCAGCTTACTTTCCAGCCAATATTAAAACGTCGCTCCCGTTTAGACAACAAGGCCCACCTGGGCCATCTACGCACCTGTCGCTGACTTCGAGGCCATGAGTGCCCAGATCAGGCTTACAATTGAGTTTTTATTTATAAACGTGCAGCTTGCTTTCCAGCCAATATTATAACGTCGCTCCCGTTTAGACAACAAGGCCCACCTGGGCCATCTACGCACCTGTCGCTGACTTCGAGGCCGGTAGTGGCCCACCCCGTTCCGTTTCAGGCCCGCAGGCCACGCCCCCCCTACACAGCATGTTTTGTCATCTTCTTGAAATTGTCTTCATGCATGTGTTTTGGGGGGATTACGTGTATTTTTGGTATTGACAAAATGTTTTCATATCAGTATCAGAATCGTAGTATCATAGTATTTATTGCCATTGAGAACGGGTTGACAAACTAGGAATTTTACTTGGTGCACAGTAGCTCTTCATGGGTGTAAGCGCACGCGGATACACAATTTACGCACAAAAACAAGCAATGTATCAATCAATCAATCAATCAATGTTTACTTGTATAGCCCTAAATCACTAGTGTCTCAAAGGGCTGCACAAACCACTACGACATCCTCGGTAGGCCCACATAAGGGCAAGGAAAACTCACACCCAGTGGGACGTCGGTGACAATGATGACTGAGAACCTTGGAGAGGAGGAAAGCAATGGATGTCGAGCGGGTCTAACATGATACTGTGAAAGTTCAATCCATAATGGATCCAACACAGTCGCAAGAGTCCAGTCCAAAGCGGATCCAACACAGCAGCGAGAGTCCCGTTCACAGCGGAACCAGCAGGAAAACATCCCAAGCGGAGGCGGATCAGCAGCGCAGAGATGTCCCCAGCCGATACACAGGCGAGCAGTACATGGCCACCGGATCGGACCGGACCCCCTCCACAAGGGAGAGTGGGACATAGGAGAAAAAGAAAAGAAACGGCAGATCAACTGGTCTAAAAAGGGAGTCTATTTAAAGGCTAGAGTATACAAATGAGTTTTAAGGTGAGACTTAAATGCCTCTACTGAGGTGGCATCTCGAACTTTTGCCGGGAGGGCATTCCAGAGTACTGGAGCCCGAAATGAAAACGCTCTATAGCCCGCAGACTTTTTTTGGGCTTTGGGAATCACTAATATGCCGGAGTCCTTTGAACGCAGATTTCTTGCCGGGATATATGGTACAATACAATCGGCAAGATAGGATGGAGCTAGACCGTGTAGTATTTTATACGTAAGTAGTAAAACCTTAAAGTCACATCTTAAGTGCACAGGAAGCCAGTGCAGGTGAGCCAGTACAGGTGTAATATGATCAAACTTTCTTGTTCTTGTCAAAAGTCTAGCAGCCGCATTTTGTACCAACTGTAATCTTTTAATGCTAGACATGGGGAGACCCGAAAATAGTACGTTGCAGTAATCGAGACGAGACGTAACAAACGCATGGATAATGATCTCAGCGTCTTTAGTGGACAGAATGGAGCGAATTTTAGCGAGATTACGGAGATGAAAGAATGTATGCTTTTGTGTTTGAAACTGCAGCATTTATGTAATTGTAGCATTTTTTTTATTTGCAGTATTTTGCCCTTTGCACGTGTTTCCTGGCGGTTGCATGTTATTAGTTTTGCCTCTTGTCTGTTGTTCGGGCTTAATCACATGTTTGATCAACACCAACAATGCATTTTCAATCTAAAACACTTGAACTGTGCTTAGCTTTACTTCGCAGCAAGAACAAATATGTATTTTCAAAATAATGGTAGTCATCTTCAACTTGGGACTGATTTATATTTATATTGCGGTGGGTAGATTTTCTAACCGGTTGCTCTTTCCTTCCCTGATTGATTTGCACATCAAATAGATTTAGCCAAATAAAAGCCAAACTAAATCCCAATACTTGCTTTGATCATGCTGTATTTCCTCAGCTGTGTTTTGTAGAATAACTGCAGCGATCAGCAGGTTGTGTACGTTGGCCGACTCAAGACTTCGAGCAACGAAAGCTCTGAGCAACCTGCCACTGACCTCCATCCCCTCCTCCTGCCACTTTTTATTATGGGAAAATTACATTGGTAGAAAACTAATACTCCTAATAACAATTATAACAGTTTCTCCAAAATCCAAATTTTTCCGAAATGACACACAAAAACTTGAGGCACTTTACAAGGTTAAAGGTAATGTGCTTGAAAAAAGAGAAACTTAAGGGACAAGCGGTAGAAAATGGATGGATGGATGGACGCATACCATTGCCATTTCAGAGATCCATCCATCCATCCATTTCCTACCGCTTATTCCCTTTCGGGGTCGCGGGGGGCGCTGGCGCCTTTCTCAGCTACAATCGGGCGGAAGGCAGGGTACACCCTGGACAAGTCGCCACCTCATCGCAGGGCCAACACAGATAGACAGACAACATTCACACTCACATTCACACACTAGGGCCAATTTAGTGTTGCCAATCAACCTATCCCCAGGTGCATGTCTTTGGAAGTGGGAGGAAGCCGGAGTACCCGGAGGGAACCCACGCATTCACGGGGAGAACATGCAAACTCCACACAGAAAGATCCCGAGCCTGGATTTGAATCCAGGACTGCAGGAACTTCGTATTGTGAGGCAGACGCACTAACCCCTCTTCCACCGTGAAGCCCCCATTTCAGAGGTCCTAGGCGAATAATCTTGAATGTCTTGCACATGCTGAACGTTCTATTCACAACAATCCAACCACAAAGGACACATTTAGTGCAATACAAGCATAAAATAAAGCCTTTACAGTTAGGTGACTAGACGGGCTGCTGCAGACGGCACGGTCAGCGTCTCATCGCATGTCTGCCTGAGCAAATGCAAGCTTCACAGCCTCTTATGCTAAACAAGACAACCCGTGATAATATGTACAAAACATTCTGCTAGTATTAAACTTTGCAACAAACTAAACACATATTTTGCATTGGAACAAAAATATTACACTAACGTGTAATAATTACATTTAAATAATAATAATGAACATTTTCACATACAAACAAACAAAATATATTCTAACCAGAACTGTCAAATTGTCATTTTTTAAATCTGATTAATCACACTTTTAAATTAGGATTAATCTTGACTAATAAACGGTTGTTACTCGCTTGCTTGATTTTAATTATATTAAAAAAGACAAATATTTAGAAACAAATCCAGTTTTATTGTCAGAATGTTATACACGGATATTTCTAAAACTGTTTTACTTAGATATACATTGGAATACATTTATTTTGTATTCATTTTAGTTAGTCTTCTCACTCTTCTTTGCACTGACGTAAGCATTAATAATCACATCAATCAATCAATCAAAGTTTACTTATATAGCCCTAAATCACTAGTGTCTCAAAGGGCTGCACAAACCACTACGACATCTTCGGTAGGCCCACATAAGGGCAAGGAAAAATTCCCACCCAGTGGGACGTCGGTGACAATGATGACTATGAGAACCTTGGAGAGGAGGAAAGCAATGGATGTCGAGCGGGTCTAACATGATACTGTGAAAGTTCAATCCATAATGGATCCAACACAGTCGCAAGAGTCCAGTCCAAAGCGGATCCAACACAGCAGCGAGAGTCCCGTTCACAGCGGAGCCAGCAGGAAAACATCCCAAGCGACAGTAATCGAGACGAGACGTAACAAACGCATGGATAATGATCTCAGCGTCTTTAGTGGACAGAATGGAGCGAATTTTAGCGATATTACGGGGATGAAAGAAGGCCGTTTTGGTTACGCTTTTAATGTGTGACTCAAAGGAGAGAGTTGGGTCGAAGATAATACCCAGATTCTTTACCGTGTCGCCTTGTTTAATGGTTTGGTTGTCAAATGTTAGAGTTGTATCATTAAATAAAGGTCAGTGTCTAGCAGGACCGATAATCAGCATTTCCGTTTTTTTGGCGTTGAGTTGCAAAAAGTTAGCGGACATCCATTGTTTAATTTCATTAAGACACGCCTCCAGCTGACTACAATCCGGCGTGTTGGTCAGCTTTAGGGGCATGTAGAGTTGGGTGTCATCAGCATAACAGTGAAAGCTAATACCGTATTTGCGTATGATGTCACCTAGCGGCAGCATGTAGATGCTGAAGAGTGCAGAGTTAACTCATTATTTTTGATAGTCCTACTTTTAACTATTGGAACTATGTTTGGTTTGGTCATTACAATGACACTTAAAACAACAATAATAATAATGAAAATAATAAAAATAACAATAATAGTAGTGATTATAAAATCAATTAAAAAGAAAACATTTTAATACAAATAGATACAAAATAAAGATTAATTGGAAGTATGAGTAGACTTAGACTTAGGGACTTAGACACACTTTAATGATCCACAAGGGAAATTGTTCAACACAGCAGCTTACTTACAATAATGGAAAGTGTAAGGATGGATAGTAAGTATGTTCACTTATATTGGCTGTATCTCATTTAGGGAGGTTAATTTGTGTCTTTATTACAAAAGCATTTTTTTCCACACTAAATTAATGCCACCAATTTTTTTATATTTGATTTTTATTTTAACTTTTTTTTTTTTTTGCATCAAATTATCCAGACAATTTCACTGAATAACATGTTGTAAGCAAAATGTATGTTAATAAAATAGGTTTCTTAAAAAGTGTAAGGATGGATAGTATGTTCACTTATATTGGCTGTATCTCATTTGGGAGGTTAATTTGTGTCTTTATTACAAAAGCATTTTTTTCCACACTAAATTAATGCCAACAATTTTTTTATGTTTGATTTTTATTTTAACTTAATTTTTTTTTTTTTTTTGCATCAAATTATCCAGACAATTTCACTGAATAACATTTTGTAAGCAAAATGTATGTTAATAAAATAGGTTTCTTAAAAAGTGTAAGGATGGATAGTATGTTCACTTATATTGGCTGTATCTCATTTGGGAGGTTAATTTGTGTCTTTATTACAAAAGCATTTTTTTCCACACTAAATTAATGCCAACAAATTTTTTATGTTTGATTTTTATTTTAACTTAATATTTTTTTTTTGCATCAAATTATCCAGACAATTTCATTGAATAACATTTTGTGTGCAAAATGTGTGTTAATAAAATAGGTTTCGTAAAATACTGTTTTGTGTGAAAATTCAGTGTAAAAAAAAAACAATTAAATAATCATTGCACAAAATTTCAGTATAGAAATATTTGTTGCTTCAAAACTCCAGAGTCGCTTACGGTAATTTAAGACTGAAGCAATGAGGTGCTTTCGTCCTAAATTACCGGAAGCGGGTCTGGAGTTTTGAAGCAACAAATATTTCTGCATTAAATGTGTCTCCGCTACATTTTTTATTTTTTTACAATTCATTTTTTTTTTTACACATTTTTATACACTGCATTTTTTTTACAATTACATTGTCAACATAGTTTGATGTAAAAATGTAGTTCACAAAATTGAAAAGCAAACATTTAGTTACTTAAAAAAAGCTTTCATAATAAAGACACAGACTAATCTCCATACTCATTGCTCTTGTGTACATGCGTAAATTAACCCATCTCGTAGCCACTGTGAGTTATACATTCGTATTAGTGAGTAAATACAACATTGATATGGTGCCAATTGTCCCCCCTCGCGTCGTTCCTCGCCTTTTATTTTTGAAACCCTTAACCGGAAACTACTGCGTGTCTCTTCCGTGGCTTGACATATATCTGGGAGCGCAGAGCCTCAAGGAGACAATAACATTGCGTCTCATCCCAAAGGACTGACTTCTGGAAAAGTCATTTGCAGACATTTAGTCCCAACTAAGTGAAAATAGGAGCAGAGTAGACGACAGGGACACACTTTTTTTTTGCTCTCTCTCAGTTTGATCCTATCTTTGCTTTAATTTATTCCACGGTGATGCGTGTTAGTGGTCGTGCGTCTTGGACTGTGATGGACCGTGCAGGGAGCAGATGAGCATCGAGAGGTGTGTGCTTCTTTGCAAGAGGGCATCTGGACGCTTAGGTATGTCTTTTTTTTTCTTTGTTTAATTGTGCAGTTGTATTTTCCTGCACACCCAACACTTACTGTTAAAAATATTTTTGTATTATTTGTGCATTGTTTGTATTTCTGCTTGTTGGATGACTCAACTTTTGACTTGAGGAATACTGTGCATACTAAATTCTCCTGCCATACTGTATGTGCTCTAGCATTAAGTTGACATATAAAGCACGGACCCGATATCCTGTTTCCACTATCAACAACAAGATCTTTCCATAGATCTGCCAACCAGCAGCTATTTGTTATACCAGGGGTCACCAACCATTTTGAAACCAAGAGCTTTTTAATCTGATTAATCACACTTTTATATTAGGATTAATCTTGATTAATCAACGGTTGTTACTCGCTTGCTTAATTTTAATTATCCTAACAAAGACTGCAATATTTAGAGCATAGCAGAGTTTTGACTTGCACTTACAGATGTAGCAACCAACTGTAGTTACTGACAGTGGTTTTATGAAGTGTTCCTAAACCCATGTGGTGATATCCTTTACACAATGATGTTGGTTTTTGATGCAATACCGCCCTTCGCATTACTGATTAATGCGAAGGGCTACCAGTTTGATACACTCTTAAATACATTGCCAGAAATAGCCAATTTGCTCAATTTACCTTTAATAAATAAATATAATAAAAAAATTGGTATTTCCGTCTGTCATTCCGTCGTACATTTTTTTTCCTTTACGGAAGGTTTTTTTTTAGGGAATACATGATGAAAAAAACACTTAATTGAATGGTTTAAAAGAGGAGAAAACAGGAAAAAAAATAAAATAAAATTTGGAAACACAGTTTATCTTCAATTTCAACCTTTTTAAAATTCAACCGAAAAAAATGAAGAGAAATACTAGCTAATTCGAATCTTTTAGAAGAAATTAAAAAATAATTAATGGAAAATCAATAGTAATTTTTCCTGATTAAGATTAATTTTAGAATTTTGATGACATGTTTAAATAGGTTAAAATTCAATCTGCACCTTATTAGAATATATAACAAATTGGACAAAGCTATATTTCTAAGAAAGACAAATCATTATTTCTTCTGGATTTTCCAGAATTTTTTTTTTTTTTTTAAAGAAATTCAAAATACTTTGAATTAAGATTTAAATTTGATTCTACAGATTTTCTAGATTTGCCAGAATATTTTTTTTTCAATTTTAATCGTAAGTTTGAAGAAATATTTCACAAATATTATTCGTCGAAAAAACAGAAGCTAAAATAAAGAACTTAATTAAAATATATTTATTATTCTTTAAAATTACGAAAAATACTTGAACATTGATTTAAATTGCCAGGAAAGAAGAGGAAGGAATTTAAAAGGTAAAAAAGGTATATGTGTTTAAAAATCCTAGAATCATTTTTAAGGTTGTATTTTTTCTCTAAAATTGTCTTTCTGAAAGTTATAAGAAGCAAAGTAAAAAAAATAAATTAATTTATTTAAACAAGTGAAGACCAAGTCTTTAAAATATTTTCTTGGATTTTCAAATTCTATTTGAGTTCTGTCTCTTGTAGAATTAAAAATGTTGAGCGAAGCGAGACCAGCTTGCTAGTAAATAAATAAAATGTAAAAAATCGAGGCAGCTCACTGGTAAGTGCTGCTATTGGAGCTATTTTTAGAACAGGCCAGCGGGCGACTCATCTGGTCATTACGGGCTACCTGTTGCCGGCGGGCACCGCCTTGGTGACCCCTGGTTTATACATTACTTATATAATCACAGAATAATGGATAACTGAATCATATCTTTCTTTATGTTTTCCCTAATTGCCTCCCCGGCAATTATAATAATTATGTAGTTGTTATAACAGACGGTTTGATTTGCATCTCAAGACGTCTTGTGATCAGCTGCCTTAATGAGATTTCTTCCTGTTATTTTTCTGCTCACTTGCACATTCATTCTTCAAGCAGTTGCCTTCAAGGACCGATGTGGTCATCAAGTTAGTTTGGCCCCAAGTAACCGCATCAGGGATTATTATGGCGGGTGTGAATTCCGACAAAACAATGCCTGACATCGGCACCAATAGAGTCTTCTGAATCTACATCTTGAAGTCAATTATATTTACAGTCCTGGTCAAAAGTGTACATACACTTGTAAAGAACATAATGTCATGGCTGTCTTGAGTTTCCAATCATTTCTACAACTTATTTTTTGTGATAGTGTTTGGAGCACATACTTGTTGGTCACAAAAAAAATATTCTTGAAATTCTGGCAAGCTTCTGGTTGAATTTTTGACCACTCCTCTTGACAAAATTGGTGCAGTTCAGCTAAATTTTTTAATGTATTTTTGACATGGACTTGTTTCTTCAGCATTGTCTACAGGACTTTGGGAAGTCCGTTCTAAAACCTTAATTCTAGCCTGATTTAGCTATTCTTTTTACCACTTTTGACGTGTGTTTGGGGTCACTGTCTTAAGGTTCTTGGTCAAGAGGGGGTTGACCCCAGGATGCAGAGACGGGAGACAAGGTGGAATTACAAAAATGAAAAAAATTAATTAAGACAAAAAGGGATAACTTAGGGCGATGGGGAAGAAGCGCATACCATGGAACCTGGACTAAATAGGTTCCTCAGAGGTCGGCAGGAGAAAAGGCCAGGGCACACTGAGCAGGGCAAAATAATCCCCTTTACCCCAGGGAGGCTAGGAAACAAACACAGGAGAGGTTAGGAAATTCAGGACTAAGTAGGGACAACATACTAGGTCTAGTGAGGTCATGCAGGAGAGCGGTTCAGGATGCATTAATCGCCAAGGCCAAGCTGTCAGTGGCGGGATAATTGCGAGCAGGTGTGCCTCAAGGCCCGCCCCTCGCCGAGGACGAATCACTGAATACACAGGTGCAGCCAAAGGAGAAGCCAGGATAAAACTAAAACACAACACATTATCCTGTTGGAACACCCAACTGCGCCCCAGACCCACACTCCGGGCTGATGATTTTAGGTTGTCATGAAAATTTGGAGGTAATCCTCCTTTTTCATTGTCCCATTTACTCTCTGTAAAACACCAGTTCCATTGGCAGCAAAACAGACCCAGAGCATAATACTAACACCACCATGCTTGACGGTAGGAATGGTGTTCCTGGGATTAAAGGCCACACTTTTTCTCCTCAAAACGTATTGCTGGGTATTGTGGCCAAACAGCTCTATTTTTGTTTCATCTGACATCACATGGACAAAGATAAGACCTTTTGGAGGAAAGTTCTGTGGTAACTTTTGATTATGACTGTATATTGTGCTTTTCTCTAGTGACTCAAAGCAAAGAGTATATGAATTTAAATTATTGGGAATAGTAATTGATCAGAAGTTATGTTGTAAACCACATATTGAATATATAAAGGGAAAATATCCAAATCCATTGCTATTCTTTATAAAGTAAGAAAAAGAAATGCCTGCATGTTATATTATTTATTTTTTTCAATATCTAACATCTTGTGTTGAAATTTGGGAAAAGGTTTATAATACAAACATACGCCCAATACTTCAACTTCAAATAAGGGTAATTAGAATAACACACAAAGCGTGCTGCTATGAACATACTAATCCATTATTTATAAGTTCAAATGTGTTAAAAATGTTCTGATATTGTGTTTTTAAAACAATGGAAATTGTGTTTCGAGTAAAGAACAGCCTTCCAGCTTATAGTCTTAGGTTATTTAAATTAAGAGGAGAAAACTGTAATTTACGGGGGATATTGTTTTTTAAAATAGGTAATGTGAGAACGAATATAAAATACAGATGTATTTCAGTTTTCGGAGTTAAATGGTTGAGCAAGCACAGTGATGCGTTGAAGACATGTAGTTATCTGTTAAGGTTTAACCTTCGTCTTGTGTTAGGGTCCCGTTTTAGTTTTTAAATGCATAAAAGAACCACATACATTTTATTTTTTTTGCATCAAGGCTTTTTGACTTTGTCAGGAACCTCTATTTCAACAAAATAAAACCTTTTTTTTTTCACTAAATTATAAAATGTTCTGGTTGAAATTATGACCTTGTAAAAATAAGACTATCAAGCAATAATTAGAGACAAAACTGAACACACTGACAGCTAGCTCCACCCCCAATCATGTGAGCTTTAGGGGATTCTCATTTTACCTTGTTATCCAGTACAAAAACAAAGACGGGCAAGTCCAGACATTTGAAGTCGATTCAGAATAAATTATTAAAATGAAAAAATAAATAAAACACGGTGGAAGAGGGTTTAGTGCGTCTGCCTCACAATACGAAGTTCCTGCAGTCCCGGGTTCAAATCCAGGCTTGGGATCTTTCTGTGTGGAGTTTGCATGTTCTCCCCGTGAATGCGTGGGTTCCCTCCGGGTACTCCGGCTTCCTCCCACTTCCAAAGACATGCACCAGGGGATAGGTTGATTGGCAACACTAAATTGTCCCTAGTGTGTGAATGTGAGTGTGAATGTTGTCCGTCTATCTGTGTTGGCCCTGCGATGAGGTGGCGACTTGTCCAGGGTGTACCCCGCCTTCCGCCGATTGTAGCTGAGATAGGCGCCAGCGCCCCCCGCGACTCCAAAAGGGAATAAGCGGTAGAAAATGGATGGATGGATGGACATTTATTCAAAAGATGTGTTCTAATACCCCTCAATAGTAGTCAGGTAACACAACAACCTTTCATTTATTCATACAATTCTCTTGAGGTTCATTTTAGCATTTTTTGAATTGAAATCGAGAGGTATACTGACAAAAAAAAAAAAAAGGCCCAATGGCTCACACCAAAATTATTAAAACCGATACTTTCATGGATAAGGAAGCCTAACAAGGTAACCAAGAGATGAGAAACAAATTAGATGAGATAATTGTTTTTCGTGTATTTTACAGCTGATTTAAGACATGGGTCGAAACCGACCCGTTAACATTAGAGATGGTAACAGAAAGCTAACACAAGAGGAAGGTTAAGAAAGCCTTGAAAGGTAAAATCAGGGAAAATTACGATTACTTTTATTGATTTTTTGATTGTTGATGTTCCAGGCAATCTAATTTTCAGTGACTGTAGGGTCATTCTATTTCCTTTTGTGTGTGTGTGTGTGTGTGTGTGTGTGTGTGTGTGTGATTGTTAATATGTATGATTTTGATCACACAAAATGGTTGATTATATGACCGAAATAAACTAATTTCAAAGCGCTTTGCATAGTAAAACCCTTTATCTAAGTTACATTAAGACCTGTGTGGGTGGCACTGGGAACGGGTTGGTGAAGTATCTTTCCTAAGGACGCAATGGCAATGACGAGGGCGGAGGTAGTGGGGATCGAACCTGAAACCCTCTAGTTGCTGGCACGGCCACTTTATCAACTGAGCCCTGCCTCTTCAAGGTCATCGTTCCTACCCGCATCGGACGAACTGGCCTTTTCTGTCAGTCAGCAGGATTATGTCAGACTGGTTTTTTGCTCTGTCATGTCTGGTCATATAGAGGCGTTCTCAGAACTGGGATTATGTGGCAACATTGGTCTTCGAATGGGTAGTTGTCTTCCATGAATGGCCTAGAATTGTTTTTTTAAAGGGTTAAACGCTTGTTGGACTGAAAGTTAAACTTTCTTCATCAATAAGCAGATAGTGGCAGAGTGCTGTTGTGACATGTGATTGATCTTCTGAACTTTGAGTCCATTAATATATTGACGCTTCTTAGTTTTATTATCTGACAGTTCAATAAGACATGTGAGAATCATCTGAAGCTTTTAGATCATTTCGTAGATTCGTATATCTGCCTTAGGGGTCGACAACCCGCAGAGCTCAGAGATTTATGTAACGTCAGTGTGGGGAAATGTGCATTCTTGAAAAGGGTTGTACCATTTCTGACCGTCTGTGAGGCCGTGAATGTGACCTGACTGTTGATTCGATGAGTTTGGGGTAGGCATGCAAGGTAAAAGGGAGGAAAGTGTGTGTGTGTGTGTGGTCCAGATACCAAATTTATTTACATACTTTTCTGTCATGTCTTGTGACATGTTTTCTTTAGTTATGTTCTGTTTTGTTTAAAACTCCACAGTTTTTTCACTCCCTTGTTTTGTCGCCATGGCGACCCATTAGATTCACCTGTATCACGTGTTGGACTCACGCACCTGTTTCAATCATGTTATTATTGTTTAAGCCTGGTTTTTCAGTTGGTCGTTCTGGCGTCATCGTTTCATGATCTTTTCACACTCTGCGTCATGCCGTGTTTACTCTTTCTTGTAATGTCATAGTTCATGCTGCCCTGCTCACGCCACCGCAAGTAAGTTTATGTTTATTCATGCCAAAGCTAGTGTCTTCTGTTTTATGTCCTTAGTTTACGTCAAAGTGATTTTTGGTTTCCTTAGCCAAGTTTTTGTCTCCGCCTTATTTTTTTTAATGTTTAGCTATTCCTCGTCCTGCAGGGATGGCACTTGTAAGAAACTTACTTTATTTGTCGCCATGGAGGCGAGGATTACTGATTTAGAAGTAGCTAAAACACTCGCTAGCCATGTCTTAAAGCACCTCTTCCTGAGGGTTGTTCCAGTGTTATAACTTCACCTTTATCTTTAGTTTTTAAGCCAAAATGTGTCCATTCTCCCGTTTCTGTCTACACACTGTCTGTTTGTAAGTACTCAGTGAATGTGTGCTGCCGAACATGCTCGTCTGCTCGCAAACCAGCAATGACACGACGGGAGAGGTCAGAGAATGGCGGACCAGTACTTTTTAGAAGCGGTATAGTACCGAATATGATTAATTAGTATCGCGGTATTATACTAGTAAGGTATACCGTACAACCCGTGTGTATGTGTGTGTGTGTGTGTGTGTGTGTGTGTTGCAGGAGCGATGCTTCTTGAGTGTGCCACCCTTGCAATAAATTAAACAGTAAATCATGTATACAAGTACGGAGCCCCTAAAGGGACATGGGAAATGTTTTTTTTGTTGTAATTCCCCATGTCCCTTTAGGGGTTCCGTAGATCCAAAAAAATGAATAAAAAATTCCCCATGTCCCTTTAGGGGCTCCGTATGTACAAATCCCAAAAAAGACGAATCTCAGAAAATAATTGAATATTGTATGGACAGATTTCACGGCCAATGGCGCTGGCTGACATGTGTTGCTTGATATGTGGGGGAAAAATGAGCAAACAACAAAACATCTAAGACTGGGGTGTCAAACGTGCAGGCCGGGTCAGGCCCCGCAAACCGGTTTCATCCAGCCCGCGGGATAAGTTCGCTAAGTATAAAAATGAGCCGAAATATTTGAATGAAAGAAACTGCTGTTTTAAATGTGTCCACTAGATGTCGCAATATAAAGTATTTTTTATCTTTGTAGATGATCCTACATTTTTACAAAAAAAAAATAAACCACATTTTCCCACATTGGTCTTGTGGTTAAAGGCATGCAAAACATTTTTTTGATCATTTTTAATTGTCCATGATTACTTCAAAACTGCACAAAAAAGTAAGTTAAAATGATCGCTATTTACACACCTCCATGCTATTCAATCGCCTCTCGCATAGGCACCGTAGCCTGTGTAGCCTAATGCTCTTTCGGCTTTTATTAAAGCATCTTGAGGAAAACATCAGTAGAAGAGGACATCATTTAAATACTAGTGGATTACATTTTTTTCCCCTCCTTTTTGAGCACCTTGTCTAGTCGTTTCTACGCAGGCTCCGACTGAGTCTTTCTTACCTCGAGGGTGCTCCTAATTTTCAGTGTCACATTTGACATGAGTCTTTTAAAGCAGTGTTTTTCAACCTTTTTTTGAGACAAGGCACATTTTTTTCTTAAAAAATGAAACTCCACCGGGTTTTCGTGTCTTATTTTGAGTTTGTTGTTTCCCGTGTGTAGTGCTTTAGTTCCTGTCTTGCGCTGTTATTTTGGTGACACTTCCTGTTTTGTTGGTATTTCCCTGTAGCAGCTTCACACCTTCCTTTGTGTGCTATTGCCTGCACCTGCTTTGTTTTCGCAATCAGGGGAATAAGCGGTAGGAAATGGATGGATGGACTATTTAAGTTGTGCGTACGCTATCATTCTTTGTGGGAACATTGTTGATTGCCACTTTGTGGACATCGTCTCTGCTCCACACGCTGTAAGTTTTTGCAGTCGTCCAGCATTCTGTTTTGGGTTTTGTACATTCTATCATGAAAATAACATGACTGCAAGTTGTTGCTTCTCTTGGACTGCTTTAGTCTCACTCCATGCGCGTACATGTTCACGAGACCTGGTGAGTGACCGTCATAAACAGCGATCGTTTTATCCGGGCCGGTAAAATTTTTTATTACATACAGTACATATTAGACCAGTGGTGTGCCGTCAAAGCCAGCAAGGCCTACTCTGCTGGCCTAACATAACCATAAATCATGATCATAATTAAAGATACAATTATTTTTTAATTTACTTTCCCTAAGTATCTAAACGTATTCAAATTCTCTTCATGTATTTTGTACTTCTATAGTGTTTTGTATATTGTGCAGGATTGCTTATTATTTTTATTGGATAGTAGTCTGTTTATTTCAATTGTTAGTTTTTGCTTTTTACCTCTTATGTCATTTATTTCACCCCATATTTGTTCCCACTACCGCACCTTAAGTTGGAGTCTTTAATCTCGTTATATGCCAATATAATGACAATAAATTTCATTCTATTCTATTCTGTCATATTATGCTCCTTCCATTGCTGTTGTTTTTAGTTTGTATCCAATCAGAAATCAGCTAGCTTATGATGCCATGTTTTACGAAATCTGCCCGAGGCCTTCAGAATCAACAATATGGGGACATACAGTTGATAGACAGTTGCGATCGCCAATCAGATCATGAGTTGTTGTCAGTAAGGACTTCTAGCTGGCTTCACGTTGAATGTGACATTTACACGTCATGTGATTGGATACTCATCGGGACCGTTAGCGGATGAATTTGAGAACACATACAGTTGATGGACAGTTGCGATAGCCAATCAGATCATTAGTTATATATGCAATATATTTATTTGTACTATAATCTATTTAGTTATATCTGCACCTTATTTGCTCTTTTAACCTGCACTACCATGAGCTAATGCAAAAAAATGTTGTTCTTATCTGTAGTGCAAAAATCTAATTTGAATGACAATAAAAGGAAGTCTAAGTTGTTGACAGTAGCCTATCCAAGTAGCCTGATGTTAACGAGACTGATTGGATACTCTTGTCATTCCAAAGTGAGTACATTTACAAGTTTCAATTTAGCCAGGAAGAGGGGAAGTGTTGCGCCGTAGTCAGACCAGGAAAGCAGAGAAGGAGAACAAAACGTTGATTAGGTGGCAGATATACATTTGCAAGGCCATTTTCAAGAAGGATATTTAAAGAGAAACTAAATCTTGTGAGACGATGTGATGGGAAAACGCCCGCTATTTCCACCCGAATAAGCCGATGACGAGGGGTACCACTGGCGTCAAATAGTGAGTTCAAATATTTTCTTTTTTTAATTTTAATGTTTTTTGCAATTTTAATTTTGACAGTACTACATTAGATATGTTTTAATTGCTGATGCTTTTTAATTGATTTTTATATGCGCAAAAAAAATAAACCGTTTTGTACACTGATGTAGTTCAATGACCAATAGTGCGTAAATGGGCTCCTTTATAGTATTTCTCCAGCAATGGTCATGTGGTGACATCAATGATGGTATTTTGAGAGGTAATCTTTGAAGTCAGACATCACTGATGTTAGAGTTTGTTGGTGACGAACCCCAAGATGCAGAGAAGGAGGCAGGCATTTTGCAGGTAAACATGATTTAATTAAAATACTAGAACAAGAACATACAAAAGGGTACTAACAAAAGGCGCGCACGAGGCGGATAACAAACTTAGTTAAGAACGAAAACACTTACTGTGACAAGACGGAATTATGGCATGAACATAGTGAACAGAAGTAGACAAAGCGACAAGACAGGTAGTGGTGACTTCGACGCGACACAACAATAATCCAGCATCTGACTGGAGGACAAAACAGGCTCAAATAGTGGCTGACTGATTGACACCAGGTGTGGCCAGGTGCCAATCAGCCACAGCTGAGGGGACACAGCAGTCAGGGAGAAAAACAGGAAACAGAAACAAAATAAGAATGCTGACAGGAAATACTAAACACACACAGAAGAAAAAGTAAAACTGAAGGCCTAGGTGGGAAACGCAGGGCCCGCCACTGCTTTTTACAGCTGTCAAACAAATGTGTACTGTTCATTTTAATGATACCATAAGTGGTAACATTAACGGTGGTGTTTTATTATACTGCAATGAGGTGGCGACTTGTCCAGGGTGTACACCACCTTCCGCCCGATTGTAGCTGAGATAGGGACCAGAGCTCCCCGCGACCCCAAAGGGAATAAGCGGTAGAAAACGGATGGATGGATGTATTTTTATTATATATTTTGCTTCAAAAAATGCAAACGGCACCTTTTAATCTGAGTAATTACGTTATATTGGCAGCCCCTATTTTTTGAGTCATCTTAAGAAACGCAGTGTGACATAAACCTTGACAGTTCAACAGTCGTTTAACACTCCCGCCGGGGATCCGTCCTCCCCACTGGGAAATCACTGACATGGTACGTGACGATAGGACATACCTGCTGAATGAAAAGCAGAGAGAACACCCACTCCCATCAGCGTGTATGAGGTCTTCATGCTCAAGCAGCTCAACAAGGACTACTAGAGCCCTTACAAGAAATTTTTGATATGCAATAGTAAAAATAGTCATTTTGATAACCATTTTTTTATGCAAAATGAGACACGATTACAGAGTATTTGCATCTCCTTTAAAGGCACCTTGCGCCGGCTGCCTTGAAATGGGAAGTACAGTATGTGAAAGCTTCACCTTAATATTTAATGTCTATTTTCTTTGTATTATCTTCCATTTAATCTCCCCCTGTTCTTTATTCAGTAGTAGGTTACGGTCCCGGGTGACTGGTCGTGCATGGGGTTTCACGTCACGCCTCTCTTATGCAAAGAAGTACAACCTTAACAAGTGCTGGCCTTAGATGCAGGTTTCATTTCAGTCAGTCAGGTTCTTAACTATTTATATTGTCTGTGGCGAACACACACACAAAAAAAAAACACTGTTATGGACTCCAAACTGAACTGTAAGGAAATTCGTAAACTCGTTGCCGTCCATTTCCACTCTTCTCTTTTTATGGTGACGTAATACGTACGAAGGTGTGTTGTGTTATGTGTTGTGTGCGTGCGTTCAATGCATGCATGATGAGGTCTGCGCTACAAACACAACTGTTTATTTAATCAACACCAACCAAAACCGGTTTCCGACACATGCTGTGTCTCCTCTCTCACACACACACATTCTTGTATTTCTAACCTTCTTGAACCGACGAAAAATGCCTAGATTTCTAGATATATCAAGATTTGTATTTACAACATTATTGATATATACATACTATGCCAATATAAAAAGGTAAGGTTTTAGTGGATTTTTTTTTCTGTAATTGTTTTTGAATAATTATTTACTTCAAGTTATTACAGTATCTCTATCTGTCTATCTATCTATCTATCTATCTATATACATATCGTATTTCCTTGAATTGCCGCCGGGGCGCTAAATAATTTATAACCTCTTCTCTCTCCTGCGCTTACCAAAGGCATGCGGTAAAAGTAAGCATGTGCAAATTATTTTAAAACCTCTTTTCACTCCGACACTTACCATAGGCATGCAGTAAAAATTTGAGTGTGATATAAGCTTGGACCTTAAATCCTACTGAATAGCTCTTAATCTTCTTCCCTTTATGCGATTTCAAATTACCGGTATTGAAATCAGCCTCGGGCTTCACGGTGGCAGAGGGGTTAGTGCGTCTGCCTCACAATATGAAGTTCCTGCAGTCCTGGGTTCAAATCCAGGCTCGGGATCTTTCTGTGTGGAGTTTGCATGTTCTCCCCGTGAATGCGTGGGTTCCCTCCGGGTACTCCGACTTCCTCCCACTTCCAAAGACATGCACCTGGCGATAGGTTGATTGGCAACACTAAATTGGCCCTAGTGTGTGAATGTGAGTGTGAATGTTGTCTGTCTATCTGTGTTGGCCCTGCGATGAGGTGGCGACTTGTCCAGGGTGTACCCTGCCTTCCGCTCGATTGTAGCTGAGATAGGCACCAGCGCCCCCCGCGACCCCGAAAGGGAATAAGCGGTAGAAAATGGATGGATGGATGGAAATCAGCCTCCTCCATTTTGAAAATGATGACAGGGGAAGTGTCACGAGTTTGAGCAGGCGGTAAAACTAAGCATGCGCTAATTATTTTTGCGAAGTGAGTTTGACCCGGCAGTAATTCAAGGCAGGCGCATACTATATGCCCTGCGGCAATTTAAAGAAATACGGTGTGTGTGTGTGTGTGTGTGTGTGTGTGTGTGTGTGTGTGTGTGTGTGTATATGTATATATGTGTGTGAATATGTGTGTGTGTGTATATATTATTTATCTATTTTTAAAAAAAATACATTTTGGCCAAAGGGGGCACATTTCAATTTCTTACACACACTTGTTAATTCATATGTTGACCAGAAGGGGAGCACTTTCAAAACCGACAAAAAGTCAATTAGAAAAATTCTTCCTTTTTGGGATCACCCTAATTTTGATGGATTTCCCAACAAGATAGATAGATAGTACTTTATTGGGGTGCAAATGAGACATTCTCTATTAGATGCCATAGTTTGCAGCATTGGGAACATGATTTATGTCTTAACTTGTTCACCGGTCCTCATATGGAAGGTGCTTTTCCTTGTTGATGTCTTAAGAAGGGTAGAAATACAAGAACATACCCCCCCCCCCCCCCCCCCCCACACACACACACACAAACACGCACACATTCTTGTATTTCTTACCTTCTTGAGACCTCTGAAGAATGCCTCCCTCTTTAGGACCATTTGTATTTACAAAATTAATAATATATACATGCTATGCAAATATAAAAAAGCTTGCTTGTTGTGAAAAATGAGTTGGAATTTTACAAGAAATACTTAAAATTTTGACAGTGCTGTGATAAAAGTCATAAATATACTCAACGCAAGTCAAACTTTTACGAACAAAAAAAAAAATAACATCTGTGCAGTATTATGATATAAGTTGGAATTTTACTCGATACCAGTCACAATTTTACAAGAAAAGCATACAATTTTGGCAATTTTATGAAGAGTCGCAGTTTTGCTCAAGTCACAGTTTTATAAGAAAACCTTTGGCAATATATTAATAATCAGAATTTTATTCGGCAAAACGATGACAAGTCATACTTTTACTCAAAAAAAATGTCACTCTTTTACAAGCACAACCAACAAATTGGCAATATTGTAATACAAGTCACAATTATATGACAAATGTCACCATTTTGCATTAAAAACTAATACCATAACATAAAAAGTAATGATGAAGAAATATGAGAAATTATTGCATTACCGAAACAGAAAGAATATGAGAATTCGTTCCCAATTTTATCACAAAAAAGTTGACACTTTTTGAGATTAAGACTGCTTTTTAGTTGTTTTTTTATTTAAGTTGTTTTTTAATCATTGTTATTTATTTCAAGTTATAACAGTATCTCTCTCTCTCTCTCTCTCTCTCTCTGTGTGTGTATATATATTATTTTTTTCTTAAATAAATTTTGGCCAAAGGGGGCGCATTTCATTTTTTTTACACAAACTTGTTATTTCATATGTTGACCAGAGGAAGAGCACTTTTAAAAACGACACGCAGTCAATTAGAAAAATCCCTCCTTTTGTTTGATAGATTTCTTTAGCAGGGGTGCAAATGAGACATTCTCTAATAGAGAATGTCAATAGTTTTCCGTATTGAGACCATGATTTATGTCCTAACTTGTTATTTCATATGTTGACCAGAGGCAGAGCACTTTTAAAACCGACACACAGTCATTTAGAAAAATCCCTCCTTTTGTTTGATAGATTTCATTAGCAGGGGTGCAAATGAGACATTCTCTATTAGAGAATGTCTCATTTGCACCCAATGTCAATACGGAAAACCATTGACATTCTCTATTAGAGAATGTCAATGGTTTTCCGTATTGGGACCATGATTTACCTCCTAACTTGTTCACCGGTCCTCATATGGTAGGTACTTTTCCTTGTTGATGTCTCAAATAGGGTAAAATACAAGAACACACACATGTGCACAGTCTCATACACACGTGTCCCTTCCTGGTTAAATCCCATGATTTATTCTCCCCTTTAGTCCAATGCTGATGTCTACAATGTGAAGCCCACATGGTTAACTCAAGCTGCGCGTGACAACAGGGATGGAAGCATCTTTGTGCCTTATACATTAACATTTTATATCAAACACCACCAGCAGGAAGTACATTTTTTCAGCAAGTACCACCTCATTAAAAAATGATGGCAATATGAGTCACGTAAACAACACCAACATTTTATATGTTCCATTGAAAATACAGAACATTACACACAGTGCTCAAAAACCTATCAAACTGGTTTAGTACGACTTTGTTAAGCTATGAAGCCGCACCGCTTGATGGATTGTCGGCACATTAAACATACGAGTATAATTATGATGTGTGTATAAGGTAAGACATTATCTGGCGTTTTGTTTTGCAATATTATGCAAAAGCAACTTTTTTTTACCTTTTGATACCTGCTGATCCGTATTCGGGATCTGCATAAAGCCTGAAAAACTGTTCGCGTCCGCCTTTATAGTTCGTGCCGACATCGTAGTCTATAAGCTTTTTCTTTTTCTCCATCTTCTTGTTATGGGACATTCATCCTCCGCTGTTTCCATTTCTAAAGTAAAGTTCTTACTTATATCCGTCAGTAAACCTGCCATGAAAGCGCTAAAACATACCGGTATAGTTAGTTTACATTATTCACCCAAGGAACTTAAGAGTTCCAGTCAAATGTTTTTTCATGGGACACATTTCCGGATGAGAAGATGCTGCTCCGTTATTGATTTAAGTAAAGTCTGAATGTCATTAAAGCAGTTCGCTCCATCTTTTGACACTTCTCCCACTCCCATCCTTGCACGCTACACCGCTACAACAAAGATGACGGGGAGAAGACCGAAAGTGAGCCACATAAATAAGACCGCCCACAAAACGGCGCATCCAGAAGCGACTGTCAGAAAGCGGCTTGGAGATGATCTGTAAAACATAATCTGTGCAAGATTTTGACCACGGAACCACCATTACATGTTATGTACACCACAAGGAAGTGTTTTACATTTCGAAAAAGAATCCTAATATTATGACTCCTTTAATGCGCCCTATAGTCCGGTGCGCCTTATATATGAAAATAAAGACTAAAATAGACTATTCATCAGCAGTGCGACTTATAATCCGGTGCGCTCTGTGGTCCAGAAAATACGGTAATTCTTTGGCGTACCCCTAGAGGAAGCCTGTACCCAAAAATTGAGAATACCTGCTCTATTTGTTTGCCTTTAAATGATGTCACATCCGGTTCATTCAATATGCGAGGAGGTCAGGCTAGCTCTGTTCTCAATGGAAATTAGGCGCCATTTATAGCCTCTCTTGAATAAAACTGGCCTATGCTTGCGTTGTTTTTATCTGTACGAACCGTTTTTAATCACCAAAAGGATAAAGGTTTCCTCAGAGTTCCTCGAGAGGAAATCAAGAAGGGCGGATAAGTGCAAGATTTTACAAAAGACGACGACAAAGTCCAAGAAAGCAGAATTGAAAAATAAAAACACAAATTTGCTGTGATCACGTTGTTAAAGGTTTGTTGGATGTATTTTTTTTATACTTGTTTAATATTTCCAAGTCTTCTCTTGATATTGTTTGTATTTAGTTTTCAACAAACATAAACCTTAAAGCCAGGGTCAATTATACTTTGTCAGGAAAGGTACTTCTATGTCTCCCCTCTTGTTTATTAGTTTAATATGATAACAGGACAAAAATAAAATGATGATTCAGCAAATGTTAGTTTGTTAAATGGATATGCAGTCTGTTGGGTTTTAGACTTAGACTTAGACGAACTGTAGTGACTCACAAGGGAAATTGATCCACACAGTAGCTCAGTTTCAAAGGATGGGAACGGTAATGAAGGTATTAAGTAGACTGAAAATGTACCATAGTAGCAATATCAAATATATGTAATATTTACATATTATAAGTATACAGTATATAATATATACTGATATATTAAATTATGATTTTTTTGTTTCCATGTTTAGGACAAAAAAAAGATTTACTAGATTAATCGATCGGGATATTCGTTTGAATACTCGATTACTAAAATATTCAATAGCTACAGCTCTAAAATTCTTCCAAACAACATTCAAAACTGTTTTGTAAAAAGATAAAGTAATTATAATCTAAAAGGAAGTGAGATTTTTACCAAACCGATATTTAGAACAGGGATAAAGGAAATACGTATTTCAATTAAAAAGGTGTTTGTTCGATAAACTATCTTGACAGCGCAATAAAACAATTTAAGTCTCTTGTTGTATTCAAAAAATTTAAA